>NW_020825365.1:600000-876186 GCF_003286085.1 Drosophila persimilis
TATAATGCGATTGGCCGTCATCGTCTGCTCCTTGAGGTTGCGCGTCAGCGAGAGCATGTGCTCTGTAATTTTCTCCTGCTTCTGATTGTAATACTTGACAGCCTCGTTCAAGTTGTCGCCTTCGGTGGCCGGACTATTGGAGCTGCCGCTGGGACTGCCACTGCCGCCGGCGTCCTCGGCAACGCCACGTCGTCGCCGTAGGGCGTCGCCATCTACTATTAAAAACGGGGGAATTAAGCTAGTGATGGCTGTGGTCTGGTGGCTGGTTTGGCAATCGTCTCACCCTCCAGTAGATCCTTTCGCATGTGGTTGTAGTTCTTCGTGCTCTCGATCTGCCGCATCTCCTTCAGGGATACTTCCGCAGCCTCGACCTCGTTCGTTTGGATTTTCGTACTTTCCGTGTAGCCGGTGGTCAGCTTGAGGGCCTGGAGGCGCTCTTTGTACCCGGAGATCCTGCGCGCACTCCGTGAGTCGTCCATGTCTTGCAGCTCGGCGACCATTATGTCCAGCGCTTTGATGAACTTTTGCAGGCGCCAGAAGTTAGCCTCGTTCTTGGCTAGCTCCTCGCAGTTGTTCAGCATTACGCGGATGTTCACATTTAGCTTCGTGGCCATTTTTCAGCCAAAAACATAAACAATAACAAAGCCGTCAATGGACTAGAGCTCAGTGTGACCGCGGATTTATCGTTAAAATATACCGTCCGACCCTCAGAAATATACCAAAATATACCTTCTTATTTAAAAAATATACCGTCTATTATACATATTCCTGGTTCTTGATATTCCGGCGTTTATTACTAGATAGATAGCATCTTCCGCCCTGCCTACGTAATTTTGTCCAATTAATGAACCTATTTTCTATTAAACTGGTTTATTTTAGACACTTACTTTTATAGCATTTTGCGTAAAAAGAGGTTTTAGCGAAAATGGGCAAACAAAAAAAACGAGGATAGTCGTTCCTATTGTTAAACTTTGATATTCCGTCGGATATTATTAGCTAGATGAAACATTTTGCCATGCCCACATAATTTTATACGATTTAGGAATCAATTTTTTACTTAACTGGCTTATTCTAGATTCCGTTGAAGAGTTCTGGCTAACTAAAATCCTTAGTTCTGCCCACATAATTTTAGGCCGTTGATGAATAAAGTTTTTTCAAGATTGGTTAGTTTTTAGTTCTAGCTTTTATTGTATTTTGACTAAAACAAGGCTTAAACAAAATAGTTCAACAAAAAAACAGTCGCAGTGTTGCTGGTTTTTGAAGAAATGATGCGTGTATAGGCCTTTGTATATTTCGTTAATTTAATATGAAGATACTCTTTGAGCCAAACAAATCAGTGACATCACTGCGACTGTTTAGACACGTGTGATGCGCAGCACTTTCACATCCGGTGTCCACACGGCACTGATGTCGGTGAACTGCGACAGACGCTGCAGCTCCGCGCAACGACGCTCTCCGTTGACAGTGATCCGCTCCAGTCCGGTCTTGTCGTCCAGCCAGTACACAAATCCCCCCTAGGCGGCAATGTTGTTCACCTGCGATATGTGCATGAAAAAAGGGCTATCCTGTGGAGAGGGAGCAGGGGATTACAGGATCAGGTCATAGCCTCATAGCCATTACAGCCCATAGTCATTGCTTACTTGTTCTTTCCATCGAATCGCTTGCCATGGGAATAGTAGATCATATCGGACTGTTTTTCCAGGTCCAGCACCGTGACTCCTTCCAGCACGCTCATTGCCTTCGATTCGGGCCCGAACGATGGCCTGATGGCTGTCGACATCTGTCCAGAAGAGCCGACACCTTCATGGCATACACGGCAATGTTGCGAAGCTTCTGCGAGTTCGCCCAGGAAGCTAAAAGAGGCAACGTTTTAGAATAGGAGAGAGAGCTTCAGCTGGGCACGGATATTCTTGCCGGACACCGGCGGCGGCACATTCGGGCAGTCTGTCGTAGCTGGGGGGGATGCAGGGCACGTACATACTTGGCGACATCTGCGTGATTAGCCAGGGCAGCGCCAGCTCCACCGAAACCAGGCATTACATTGACTGCTCGGCTGGCTTTAGGACAATGGTGTTGCCGGTAGCCAGTGCGGGTCCCAGTTTCCAGACCAGTTTCAGCGATTTGCTCTTGTGCCACTTACTTGTTGATGAACAGTCCGTGTAGAGCACCTCTGAGCTCAGGCAGGGAGGAGTAATGAGCCACAACTGCAGCAAAGGGCGCCGCCGGTCTTCAAAACGGATGTCCACGGGAAAATCTCCCCCAGATATCTAATAGATTACTGTGTTTTGTTCCGCAATTGAGATGGCAGTGCTTCGATAAATCGCGACAGCTGATCTCTGGTGGTGGCACTTCCTTGATAGCACAATAATATCTGCAGTGCCAAAACTTTAACGATTTCTCATTTTGAATGATCATCTTATCAGCTGAAGGAACACTCAAAAACAAACGTTTAGCATCGTTCATGGTTGATAGCATAACAAGTTTGAAAGAACTAGAAAAGTATACATATCAGGAGAGTGCCGTAACCTAGTTAGCGGCTAACAATATGTAAACAATACTCTCAACAAGTTGTGTTGCTGATTTCAGTATACAGACTCTTACACACACGTACACATTCCATTCCCGGGCTAAACAAAACGGAAACGGTGCAGGCCGGAATCACTCAGTTACTGGTTGGAATCCGTAGCGTTCGCACCAAAAACTAAAACTCCTCCCCTGATAACGCCCAGAGGCTTCTTCAAGAGCGTTTGTGACCTATAAAAAGAACGATAAGAATATATTGGGTAAGTAAGTATGAAACCCTGGCAACCATTGCATATCAGCTGCTATCTATCGCGCTCTTTCTCTCTCTCCCAATTTCTCTACATTTTTAAATGCCGGCTTTCCGCTTGTTTTTCTCAATTAAGAAGTTCAATTTGCATCAATAAAATGCATTTACAGTGATACAACACTTCCCCGACTGATAAGCGGTATGTTAGGCAATCGGTGTGTGTGTTAATGGCTGTTTTGACATTCTGATAAGGTGAGATTGGCGGATTAGTATTTTTTTTGCCCCAACCTGACGTAAATGTGGATGGTTTTGTGTTTTATTGTTTCTAATCAGCATTTAAATAGCTGTACTATGTTTTCAGCTTAACGAGTTATGACTGTTGGTTGCGACACGTTTACGGTTCGACGCACCAAAACAGCTGAAAAACAACACAAAAAAAAAAAATGTTATAATTAAACGTTTGTTTCTGTTTACGGTTAGAGGTAAACATGACTGCCAATGGGAATGGAACTGGTGACATTCTGGGTCCCGGGATCGAGATCGTTGCCCAACAGAAGCTTCAGCCAGATGCAAAAATGTATGGCCGCATGCAAAGACTGGGCGCCTTTTTCAAGGAACAGTTTGGAGCAGAGCCGGATTTCTTTGTTCGTGTGCCAGGACGGTGAGTCCTTCCGTTTATTTAAACAGTACCTATAGCTGACAGTATCTTTCGCAGGGTCAACATCATAGGCGAGCATGTGGACTATTGCGGCTACTCCGTGCTTCCCATGGCCGTTACCCAAAGCATTGTGCTGGCAGTGGGAAGTAATCCCACAGAGCTGCATCAATTGCAGCTGCGCAATCTGGACCAGGCCAATTTCCAGAACTTTCAGTGTGACTTGAAAAGCCTCAGGTTGGTAATTGTTTCCTTTCCCCAAAAGTAATAGCTGACTTACTGACTGACTGATTACGTTCTAGCGTTGAACTTCCACTACCTGGCGGCCCGGCATGGTATAAATACTTCATGTGTGGCGTCAGAGGAATTGAAGAACATCTTGGCAGGAAGAAATTTAGTCCCATCGGAATGCGCATTGCAGTCGACGGAAACGTTCCTCTGGCTGCTGGTCTATCAAGTTCCAGTGCCATGGTCAGCTCTGCTGTTCTGGCCACAGCGCATGTCCAGGGCATGAAGCTGGATCGCAAGGAGCTGGCGTCCATTTCAGCTAAGTGTGAGCAGTACATTGGCACCCATAGCGGGGGCATGGACCAGGCCATTGCCTACTTGGGCCGGGAAGGCTGTGCCCATCACATCGAATTTCACCCACAGCTCAATGGAACCCCGGTGATCCTGCCGGCAGGCAAGTGTTTTGTGGTGGCCAACAGTTTGGCGCAGAAGAACAAGGCTGCCTCGTCGGACTACAATGAGCGGGTGGTGGAGTGCCGCCTTGCAACGCGTTGGCTGGCCAGGCACAAAAATCTAAGCAATTGGCAGGAAATCATCCGATTCATTGACCTGGAGGAGGCCTGTGGCATGAACAATGAGACGTTTGAGAGCTTTATTAAAGAGAAGCTGACTAAATGGGTTTATACGCGAGCCGATATCTGCCAGGAATGGGGAATTACAGAGCAGGAGCTGGAGTCCAAGTACCTCACGGCCAACACGCAGCACATGCAGCAGTTTAAACTGCGCCAGCGTGCCTTGCATGTTATTCAGGGTGAGTGGACCTGGACCTAGATATAACATTTTCATTATTGTATATTTTGTTGCATTCGCACAGAATCTGGACGCGTGGTTAAATTCCGTAAGATTTGTGAGCAGTTGGCGCTACATGCCAGCGAGGAAGATATCAAGCAGTTGGGGTTGCTCATGCGACAATCTCACGAGAGCCTGCGCGAGCTCTATGAATGCTCGCATCCAGATGTCGAGCGTCTGATTGCCATATCCGAAAAGCAGAATGTCAGCGCTCGCGTTACAGGAGCCGGGTGAGTAAAAGCATCATGCCCTTTCCTATCCCTCAAAGCCTAACCAAATCCGGCCTGCCTTTCTTTCAGTTGGGGTGGCTGCATTGTGGCCATGTGCGATTCCCAGGAAGATGCTGCAAAGTATATAAACGCTTTAAAGCGGGACTACTATGCTCAATTGCCGCCCCATCTCTTGGAGCGCCATCAGCCAAATGATTTCAACGAGGTTGTGTTTGCCACCTTCCCGGGCAATGGAGCCGAGCTTTTTGTGCCGTGATTCAATGACCACTGTCTATCTTATTACAAGAATGTTTAATCTGCATGTATGCATGTACAATATATTAACAATTTACAAACTAATATACAAATTACACAAAAAAAAAAAATACAACAAGGTACGTGGGAAATGGAAGTCCATTCTTCTCAACAGATTTTGCTTCTAATTTCTATCTGCGACTCAGCCAGCCGGCGTTTTTGAATAGTTTATAGACCTGATCCCGTGGAATTTTCTCCGCCTCGCGATGCACTACAGCCATTTCCTTTGTGGTGAGGAGCGACGCCTTGGCCAGATTGGCGGCTACAACAGGATCATTGTAGAATCGCGCACTCTTCGACAGCTCGGCAGGAAGCTCCGACTCCCATTGAGCGTTGCGCACCACTGAGGGATGGGCATCGGCCGTGGCATATCCCTGATACGGATTTGCCGGCTCAAACGAGTGTGTCGAAGGCAGACCCAATGCCTGATGGTAGAAAAACTGAGCCTGTACGCAGCTCAAAGCCAAAGCGAGGCATCCAGCGAAGAACGCAACTTGGCAGGCAGTAAACATGATGACTACAAGGATGTGAATGAGGGGGAGGAGAAGCAGAAGGAGTTGGCATTATTGTTAACGTTCTAATAAAGTAATACGGATAGATTTATTGCCGCTGGTCAGTGGCAGTTTTTAATCTAAAAGTCGGCTGTCAGTTTCGTGCGTCATAAATTATGTACGGGAAAATCAATTATCGCATATGCGGGGCCGGTGGAATGGGTTGCTGCTGCTGCTGCTCCGGCTCAGAGCCAGAGATCTTGGCTTGTAACGTAACGTTCCAGTTGCTGCTAATCCATGAACTTTTTGCAACTGGAACTGGCTTTTTTTATTGATAAGAATTAGACTGGCAGCCAACTGAATGGCGAGCTTTAATTGTCAGCGAGCGCGGTGTGTTCCAATTTAAATTGAACAAAGCAATCAAATCTCGAGATGGGCGCTCAGGGATTGGGCAGTGGAATCGTAATAGATACTTTGTTTTTGGGCAGCACAGACAGAGATAATCCTTGAGATGCTCGAGCGTGGTAAATGGTTCCACATTCTTGATGAATAATCAACACAGGTAATAGGGTACACCTTCGGAGCAGCCACTGTATCTTAAAAATGCATTTACATATTCAGAGTTAGAGTCCAAGCCAAAGTCAAGGCTAAGATCCCACGGACTACCATCGTAATCGTATCATTTTTGGTTCTTTGTACCGATTCGTTTGGTTGCGCAGGTCGCATCACCCACGCGCACTGCACTCACATTGATTCGGATTTGGATTTGGATTCGGTTTCGGATTTGATTGAGGATTTGGCTGAGGATTAGGCTGGGAGAAACACTTGAACTGGAAACTGAAACTGGAACACCTGGGTCTGGGTGAAGTGGAGACTGTAAACTGATCATAGAATAACGAGGCAGCGAACTTTTATTCGCTTGCCGTTGAATGCCACAAAAACGAGTTGAACTCAAGTTCGGCTCCGAGTCGGAGCGCCCAAAACACGCTCAAAGTCATGTCTGAGCCACCAGAATGAGTCAAGTTTTTGTTTGTTTGTCAGCGGGCTGCTTTAAATTTTATTAAATTAATTATGGTCCGATTATGGCGGATGGGGATGGGGATGGGGATGGGAATGGGGGAGAGCAGAGCTCTATTGCTCTCGAATCGAGTGCAATTGCTAGTGACCTAGGCCTAGGTAGATAGGCAATGTGCTCGAGCAATTAAAAGCAATGATATCGGTGTCTGTCTCCGTTTCTCATGCTCCATAAAATGCCCCCCAAAAAAGGTCGCGTTGCGTTGCCTGCCGGCAGCGGTTACGCATGGAAAAAGTCGCACAGCCATAGGAGATACATATGTATACAGGTACGAGTACGAGTACGAGTACGAGATACTCGAGTACAAAGATTACAATGTTCACTTGGGTGATTGACAGGTTTGCTTACTTAGAATCCAAAACGAAACTATGCATGTGCGATTTTGAAAGTGTGATTGACCCTGAAATTAATGCCGCGTCTGACTCTGAATCTAAATCCGAATCTGAATGGGAATCTGGTGGCTGCACATGTTTGACCCTAATTTTCTATGGGTGTTGTGGTTATACGCTTTTGGGGTTATTAAACCGATCGGTTAAGGCGGAAGCATAAGCATTAGCCCGGAGTTTTTGGCCTGCGCGCACTGATTGCTTGGCTGGATATATCGTGGAGACAGCCTTGAACTTTCCCGATCTCAGGTGCGTATCTTGGCTTGACTTGGGGTTTGGTATTTACATTGTCTGGGCTTCGTTTGGATCTCAGGGTGTGGTGTGGTTTCTTATTTATTGGCCGTGGCAAATTTGATATTTAATTAATGGCCATTTAGCCTCTTTGTAGTTGCATATTAAATAAACAAATTGCTCGACCCAGCCCAGCCGTGCATTGTCTGCTGTTAATGAGCTTGGTCTTTGAACTTTATTTTAGGCTTTGTCTGTGGCTACGTGACTGAAGATTAACCAGAATCGAGATGGGCATGTAGCATTTATGAGAAACCCTATCCATGAGTAAAATATGCCTTGAATTTATTCATATGTGCATCATAGTATCCGTACACTGCCTCGACCCACACGCAGTGTTCGTCAAGGACGGCCAATGTAATTTCAAGTGCACGCATTTGTGGCCGGGTCGGGGGGTCCCAATGCAAACGACTATCGGGGCGGGCAATGCGGCGTATGAGCAACATCCGCTTTGAGCAGGCAGCACATTACGTACACGCCACCACGCCACCACGCCACCCCGCCACTCCGCCAAGTGAAAGTGCTGCTCGGATGTGACCTTGAACGCGACAGGGGTAAACACACACCAGTCAGGTTTGCCACCACCACACCTCCCACATACTGTCTACCGGCTTTTAAATGCAATTTCTATTTCCAATTGAGAACTGACAGAATCGAGAGAGAGAGAAGGAGAGAAGGAGAGAGCAGAGCCTGCTCATATGCGGCCGCCGTCCGCCAGGTGACGCCATGCACTCGGTCAGAATGTGAGAAACTGCAGTGCGGAGAACTGCAGTTGGATAAACCAAACCAAAGCAAAGCACCGATTGATTCAGTTGTTCGCCGTGCAGTCCGACGCGCGGTGGTGTGTCTGTCGCTGCTTTTCGCACGCAATTCGCACAAAAGTGCTTACAGAGCAGAACCGTACCCGTAACCGTAACCCAAAACAAAACTATTGAAAAGAAGACCAGCATCAAATTGATGGCAGCTGACCTTTTTTATAAAATAATAATAAAAAAGTTACCTGCCCTCAATTCGCATGTATGTCATGTCTAAGCAGGTCCCAAGAAAATGCTGCAGCGGCTGAAACTGAATTCGGGTACTTATTTCGGCAGCAGCTTGAAAGCCACAGAAAGCAGCCATTACCAATCAATCAGTCAAGCGAAATGGACACAATGGCAGTTGCAGTGCCACCAGCAGCAGGACCTTCGAATGGCGGCGGCATGGCAATGGCCGTCACCATGGGCATGGGCATGGACATAAGCGTCATCAATCAATACGAGGAGAATGTCGAGCATTTGCGGCAGTTGTTCAGCCAGAACCATTTGGTGTCCTTTAGAATTGACCACATCGCGTGCAGTGCGGGCAGCAGCAGTGGCGACAACTACATGTCCGTGGTAAAACGGGTGACCATAAGCCAGGATCAGGAACAGCCAATAACCAGTGAAGCGGGTAAACCAAATGCCTCTCACTCAAAAGGACAGAAGTGTGCTGCAGAGGGCATCAAATAGTCCATTCCATAGTTATTTTTGTTTGCTTTGCTGGGCGTCGATTGAAGTGACCTTGCTCCACGCATTCTAAATGCATTGCACTTGCACCCATACGTATACGTAATATAGATTCGCTAAAGGTCAGCACGCACACGCTCTCTCTCTCAGTGGTGTGCCAGAGAGAGGAAGAGGGAGTGTGTGTGTGTGTGTGTGCGTGTGTGTTTGTATGCGAGGCATTTCATTCATAAATTCTACTATGCGGTGTAAACAAAAGTCAGCTGTTCCGTTCCGTTTCGCTCTCTCACGCCGTTTTCTGCTCTTTGTTTTCTCCTCCTCCGCTCTTTAGTTACGGTTATTGTGAAGCGTCAGATACCGAGTCTGTCACGCCGGCAGCTATACCGCTGCGAGGAGGCCTTCAGCAATGAGATAAACGCCTACCGGCACCTGGTGCCGCTGCTCCGTCGCTACAGCCAGCAGCCGCTGTTTCCGCTGTGCCACATCGCCGAGAGCCACGACCAGAGCGAGACCGGGGAGCCCATTATTGTGCTGCAGGATCTTAAGGCACTGGGCTACCGAATGAAGGATCGATTGGATGGGCTAGAGCTAGAGCATTGCCTGCTGGTGATGAAGGTGAGAGCTTACATTCGACTGCCGAATAATTAAAGAGCCTCCTTTCAGAAACTGGCACAAATGCATGCCGCCTCCCTGGCTGCCCAGCAGCTGGAGTCTGCATTATTCGCCGCTCAGGTTGAGCACATGAGTGAAATTGTTTACTGCGAGGATGCGGCCGAGTTCTATTCCACCATACTGGACACCTCTGTGCAGCAGGCCTTGGACAGTCTCAGTTCCTCCAATGCAGATGGAAGTCTGACCACACCCATATCCCTGATTGAAGGACTACGACCGAAACTCTTCGAGCAACTGCAGCGGAATATAAACGCGGCCGCAGAGTCGCCATTCAGTGTGGTCTGCCACGGGGATCTGTGGGTGAACAACATCATGTTCCGCTCAGAGCCCGATGAAGTCATCTTCTTCGACCTGCAGGCCATGCGCCGCACTTCGCCCGTCTTCGATATACTCCACTTTATCTATACGAGTACGCGAAGACGTCTGAGGGATGACCACACGGACACTCTGTTAGCTGCGTATGCGGAGGCCGTGGCCAAGGAACTGAACCAACAGCTCAAGCACACGCCGGCGGCGAAGCAGCTGGACCAGCTAAGCGATACCTTCTCGTTGCAGCGACTCACCACAGAGTACGTGCGTCAGGTGCACTATGGCTTGGCCATCGGAATGTGGATACTCCCAGCGGTAACCTTCGATCCGAACAACCTGCCCAATCTGGATGTGATGAGCGAACAGAACCTAACCGGCAAGGAGATTAAGTGCACCCAAACGCTTACCTCGGAGTACCACTTGCGGATCAGGGAGCTGGTGATGGAGTTCTACGAGCGTGGCTATCTACAGACTCAGAGGCCACCAATGTAAGAGTGTTCATAGTGATGTAGTCTTAGGATAATATATTATAGCGTTTAGCGTTCGCAATAAAGAGCCGCCAATGGCCACTTCTGATTGTGTTGTAGGTTCCTTTATTACCAAATAATTTTTCAATTTTTAACTTAAAAAATGGTTCCTTGAAAATTAATATTTCGTCTATACAAAAGCCGGGCGTGGGTAAAAGCCAAAACAAAGAACCTATAAAGAACAGCGGATCAATGTACGCCTGGACATGTATCTGAACTCTTTATAAGTGTAACATTGATGAGTGGAATTCCAGAAGAATGGGCCATTGGGTGCTACCTCACTTGTTGCCGCCGCCGCCGCCCCAGCCCAGGAATCCCTTGACGAAGCCAGTAATGGAGGCGCCCTTCTTGCCTTCTTGCTCCAGTTTGTCCTCCAGCGAGGGCAACTCTACGTAATTCATAGCCAGATCGAAGAAGAGCGGCTTGCACGGAATGGGCTCCATGTCGGGTGTGAGCTTGAACACATTGGGGGTCTTGGTGTGGAGCGATTGGTCTTCCTTGTATTGTGACAGACGCTCATAGAGCGGTTTCGTTGTTTTCTGCGCCTTTGTGGTAGTACCGGCCTCGCTATTGTCGTCCTCGAGCACACTATACGCGTGGGCAGAGAACTTGCAGCCGTCGATAATGGACACGAGCGTTGTAAGTTCCAACTGCTGCTGGAACTCTGGACAGGCTTTGCCCTTCAGCGCCTCGTTGGCGTAGTTGGAGGCGCGCTCGTACAGCGCCACTGCCTCCTTCCACTTCTTCATATCGATCAGCGTGAGAGCAATGTAGTAGCAGCGGAAGGCCTTGAAAGTAATGGCCAGGTTCTCTACCTCACTTTGATACTTGGCATCCTCCTCCATGCCGTTGATTTGCTGCATCTCGGTGACATTCTGCAAGATGATTTCGTAGAGGCGGGCAAGATCCTGTGATCGCACGCGTTTGCCATCGCCCACAACTTCCGACTTCTGGTTGGGATCGACAAAATTGAGCTTGGCCTGAAGAGACAAATTTTCGTTAATGGCGTACAAATGGTGTTTTGGACGGTTTTTTAATCATACCTGCTCCACGAGGCACAGATTACGCTGCAGTGTCCGGCTATGACGAATGTAGCTCAAGTAGGCCAGCAAATACTGCACGCCAGAGACTGTCTGCCCGGTTGTCAATGAACGCAGCTTGGGATCCTGCTTGATCTCATCCCGCACCGCCTGGATGGCGTCCTTGCAGTCCATTAGGATGCGCTCGATCAGCTCTATCTTGGCATCTATTTTGCTTGCCTTGGCCAACGACTTGTCCAGCTCCTGGGCACTGAGCAAGAACAGACGCACCTTCTCCGGACGCACAGTGACTTTACGGCCACGCCAATCAATCGTCTGCAGTCCCTCGCTGCTCTCAGTTTTCGTCTGGCTGACCAGCACATCCAAGTTCTCGAGTACGCCTTGGGCACGCAGCTCTAGTATCTCATCGAGATCGCCGCCACTAGCTCCTCCGCTGATGTTATAGGCGCAATAGCGCAGATTCGGTGTAAACTCGTTCACCTTGGCCCGATACAGTTCTTGCTCATCGTCTGGCAGGGCCGCGGCCAGGTTCTCATACACGACCTGTGCACGCTTTAAATGCTCACCGGCTGTCTGCCACAGCTGCAACTCGAAGTGCAGGCTGCCGTGCATCCAGGCTACATAAGCCTCACACTCCAGCTTCGTGCGGGCATCAAAGGCATCCGTCTGAGAGAAAGACATTGATTACCATTAAAATTTCATATTTTAGACTATTAATTACTTTGCACAACTCCTGCAATTGCAAGGCATAGAAGCACGCCCTTCGAAGCTTGCTGATCAAATGGAAACGTTTGCGCGGTTCCGTGTTGGACTCCTGTTTCAGCTGCATGGCATAGGCCCAGGCCCGTTCGGCACTGATCAGTGGGATATGAATGTAGCGTTCATCCGCCTTCTTGCCTGTCAACTGAGTAATGGTCACATCGCGTCGCTTGAAGTGTCGCTTGTCGCCCTGCGGGTATTTCAATGCCTTGCGGAGACGACGAATGCGACGGGTGCAGTAGCCACGATACCGTTGGAAGTCGCCATGACGGAGACCATGCTGCTGCTGTGCATCCTTGATCATGTGCAAAACTGCAAGTTAAGGTGAAAGTTCAGTGTACATTAGCATACAATCTTTTTAGGTTAAACATATTGTACACAATAGCTGTGGACAGATCCAGGCCGGGTTTGTAATGGGCTTCGTACTTACTCTCAACCTTAAAGATCTTTGCTGGCTCTGCAACACCTGTCCCAGTCTCAGTTTTCTCCACATTTTCCCCAGAACTGGGATTCTCCTCTTGGACGACCATTTTCCAGACCTCCGACCAAATCAACGACGTGTAAAAACTAGAGGTGTCAACCCGATGTGTGCGCTGGTGGCAGGTATCGATAAGTGACACTAGATTAAGATCTCTCTTGAGTTACATGGTAATCCTCGAAATTGTATATATTTCACAGACATTTAAGTCATTTATAAATAAATTCAAAAATAATTGTGGCTGTACAATATAAAAGTTGACATTTTAAATCCAATTTTAACAAGAAAATCCCGCTATCGATAGGCTGAAAACGGCATACGATTTCGATTTCGCCACTATTGAGTACTGAGTATCGATACTATCTAGCCTCCTTTCGAAACTTGTTGGCTGACGCGTGTGTCTGTTTTACAACAATTTCAGCCTAGTTCGCAGGTAAATTAATAGGAAATCAGTGCACTGTCAGCCATTCTCACACAAGACGGTGGTCACTTTGTGATAGTTTAAGAAAGTGGGCAGTGGAAATCATTTGTTTTGCCACGCTTTGAGGTTATACTTTTGCTAATAGGCGAAACAGCCCCGCAGCTGGCACCCTACCCTGCCCCGTCAACAAGGGCGTGCGGTGCACCCGCTTTGTTGTGACGTCTGGCTATTTGCAACGTTGACAGTGGACTAAAAAAAAGTGGACTACTCGGACTAAAAACTTCAATACCTTGCAGCATGTCGCGCAGGAAAGACAACGAGGAGGTCGACAAGCAGACGCGTATTGCCATTGTCAGCGATGACAAGTGCAAGCCGAAACGCTGTCGGCAGGAGTGCAAGAAGACCTGTCCGGTGGTGCGCATGGGCAAGCTCTGCATCGAGGTGTCACCCACGTCGAAGATTGCTTCTTTGTCTGAGGAGCTGTGCATCGGTTGCGGTATCTGTGTCAAGGTGGGTCATTTACCTCTTGCCCTCTACGAGCACTCAATGATCCTTTGCCCCCCAGAAATGTCCCTTCGAGGCCATCACAATCATCAACCTGCCCAGTAACCTGGAGAAGCATACGACGCATCGGTATAGCAAAAACTCGTTCAAACTCCATCGCCTGCCCATACCGCGACCCGGCGAGGTGCTCGGTTTGGTTGGACAGAACGGTATTGGCAAATCAACGGCTCTGAAGATACTGGCGGGCAAGCAGAAGCCCAATTTAGGCAAGTATGCCAATCCACCTGACTGGACGGACATCCTAAGCTACTTCCGTGGCTCTGAGCTGCAGAACTACTTCACCAAGATTTTGGAAGACAATCTGAAGGCCCTGGTCAAGCCGCAATACGTCGACCAGATCCCCAAGGCAGTGCGGGGCACTGTTGGCGACTTGCTGGATAAAAAGGATGAGCGCGAACTGCAGACATCAATATGCAATATGTTGGACTTGTCACACATCCGGGATCGTGAGATTTCGCAGTTGTCTGGTGGAGAGCTCCAGCGCTTTGCCATTGCCATGGTGTGCATACAAAATGCGGATATTTTCATGTTCGACGAGCCGTCCTCGTATCTGGATGTTAAGCAGCGCCTGAATGCTGCTTTGACAATCCGTTCGCTGCTGCATCCCACAAAGTAAGTAAGATCTGGGAAAGAACTCCGCTTGATAATCAACATTTTCTCTGTCCAGGTTCATCATCGTCGTAGAGCACGATTTGTCTGTGCTGGATTACTTGTCTGACTTCATTTGCTGCCTGTACGGTGTGCCCGGTTGTTACGGCGTCGTTACTATGCCCTTCTCGGTGCGCGAAGGCATCAACATTTTCCTGGACGGCTTTGTACCCACCGAGAACATGCGTTTCCGCACGGAGTCTCTCACGTTCAAGGTATCGGAATCGGCTACGGAAGAGGAAATAAAGCGGATGAACCACTATGTTTACCCCTCAATGGTGAAAACCCTTGGCAAGTTCGAGCTGACTGTCGAGAAGGGTCATTTCAGCGACTCTGAGATCCTGGTGCTGCTCGGCGAGAACGGTACTGGCAAGACAACGTTCATTAGGCTGCTGGCCGGTAATCTGCAACCCGATGGAGAGGTGGATCTTCCCATGCTCAACATTTCCTACAAGCCGCAGAAGATTTCCCCAAAATTCCAGAATCATGTCCGTCATTTGCTGCACGATAAGATTCGCGATGCCTATGTGCATCCCCAGTTCATTGCAGATGTGATGAAGCCCATGAAAATCGAGGAAATCATGGACCAGGAAGTGCAGAACCTCTCCGGTGGTGAATTGCAGCGCGTAGCATTGGTTCTGTGCCTGGGAAAGCCGGCGGATGTCTACCTCATTGATGAACCCTCCGCCTACTTGGATTCGGAGCAGCGTCTGGTGGCTGCCAAGGTTATCAAGCGGTACGTTGACCTGTGTAAAACATAAACTTGTAACCAAACTGATACTAATGATATGCTCATTTTGCAGCTACATTTTGCACGCCAAGAAAACCGGATTTGTGGTAGAGCACGATTTCATCATGGCCACATATCTCGCGGACCGTGTCATTGTTATCGAGGGCCAGCCCTCGGTGAAGACTACTGCTTTCTCCCCCCAATCGCTTCTGAATGGCATGAACCGCTTCCTCGAACTTCTGGGCATTACGTTCCGGCGTGATCCCAACAACTTCAGGCCCCGCATCAACAAGAACGCTTCGGTCAAGGATACGGAACAAAAGCGCTCTGGCCAGTTCTTCTTCCTGGAGGATGAGGCTCAGTAAGACACACATGAGCGTTCACCAGCGCAGCGCCGACAGCTTCCATTGGACAACCTATTTTTCTCCTATGTTCTCTTTGCATTATTTAATCTAAAAAAACATTTGCTTTCAACATGTTTTCTTGTTGTTGACAAACTTGAGGTTTTTTTTTTACTTATACTTGATTAAAGTGAGTTTTTGTATACGTAATAGCAGCGGAAATAAATAATAAGTCCGAAACAATGTGAAAGGACGGTTGTCCCAAGGGAGCGTAGTGAAAAATAAATCAATTTACTCTATAGAAAACGGCAAAACACATGTAGTGCGCCTTTTTAGTTTTTCGCTTCTTCTGTTGATCTTCGGACTCAACATCCAGCTCAATATCAGATTTATTTCACAGCCAAATCTTTGTGATTCAAGTCAATTAATTGATCCTCAGCAATATCCTTGGCATCGGATCTATCGGGGTAGAACAGCTCGGCCAACTCATTGGGTTCCACAGTCGGGCGCACTCCCAAGGTAATAATTTCTGAATGCTCCTCTAAATGGCGTCACAGGTCCACTGAGTGTTGTACTGACTCTGACACATCATGCATTCGATGAGCTTATAACCATGGGGTTTGCAAAAATTTAGACGATCGGCTCGTTTTAAGCTTTTTGGGCATTCATTGCACTTGTGTTGTACATCGACAGGTTTAAGCTTCGCAGGGCATAGCCATTTCCTGTCTTCCATTTCTGTATGCGCTGTCCCAGTGGCAAGTTGTCCAGCGAGCTGCAAAATATAGAAATCCGGAATATTAGCTTTTCGGAAGGAAGTCCATCAGATGGACAGTTTCGCCCACATACTGTTCGTCCTTAAAGTCCGACACGGCTTCGGCTTCGTCTACATCTACATGCTTTTCTAGCCTGGCCTGGACAGTTTCCTGCTTGACAGAATCGATCATTATTAGGGGATCAACAGATTTCTTGTTGTCGAAATCTTTTTCGTCTAGACATCATTCCAGATAACCCAGAACAATGTATGTCTGTTTCAGTTTTCCCTCCTTCCTCATCCTCCGTTTCTAGTTTCACCATCACATGCTGCTCGGCAAATAGTTCTATAGCAAGCAATAGTTCATTGGCAGCCAGCCTGCCTCACATACCAATAGGTTCCCATTAATTTCTGGATGCATTTGCTGCACATACACTGTGGAAGCTTCTGGTGAGCTCGCTCAAGATGGGTCCGAAGTCAACTTATCAGCATCTGTCGAATCGCAGGTGCGATATACTACCGGCTGCTTCATCGTAGATTCAGTTTTCTTTTTAATTTTTAATGTTTTGTTTGCAAAATCAGAAATAAGTAAGAATAGCAGATGACCTAGAGCGGGCCGGCGTGTTTTAAGCTAAATTTGGATTTTATAAGTTGTGAATGGCACTTTGGAGACAGGGCTGCATTCGGTTGGGCGCCAAGAAAGGTAAATTATAAATAGCCCACAGGATAGAAAAGGGGATGTTTGCAAATTAACACGTATTTATTGCACTTTACATTAATTACACAAAATACGCACAATAGAAATATAAATATAGATACAAATTTGATACGAATTTCTCCGATTTCAGTTACGATCACAATCCGAAATAGACACACAATGGATAAAGATAACAATTACGAATACATATGTTTATATGAGGAGCATGCACAGCATAATTTGTAATCTGTAAACGCTTTTGAAGCTTTAAATTTATGCGATTTAATCAAATGTACATACAAATGTTTCGAAAAAGGCCAAATTTTCTTTTGTTAATCGGAACGGCGGCCTAAAGACCATTATTCATTATTAAACACTGATAATAAGTACTATAATATGTAATTAAATGTTGAAAAACTTATTTGCTAACAATTTCATAAAAGTAAATGCGTCAAAAATTGACTCAAAGAAGTGTTATTTTATCTGCTAGATTTGATAGTTTTGCCATGTGCAGTTTTAGCTTCCAGTTTACAGATTCTGAGTAGAGAGCAGCATTAAAAGGAGAGGGTTTTTCAAATTACAGCCCCAGGACTATTTTTCACTTTATCGCTTTATATGTATATGTTACGGTGTGTAGAAGTATAATTGGATTGGTATACTATTGGACATACTTTCTACGTATGTAAGTCCATAAATTGAGTTATTTTTTCGATCCAAAAGCAGATCCTATGACCAATCCATCAATTCGGTTCTTTTTTCAGCACAATTTGTTGTAAATGGAACTTGTAGTGAGACTTAATATTAGTGTTGTTGCTATTAAATAATTGTTTAAATCTGGCAACAGAACGTATCAAAAATAAGTGTATTATGCAAGAGATAGAGAGTAGAGCTGCTGAGGTAGCCAAAACTATGCAGTGTCTGCATTGTTCATGAGTGCGGAGACCTCCTGGCCGAGCTCCAAGGCCTGTTTTCGCAGTTTGAGGGCCTTCAAAGAGGAACAAGATAAGCAAATAAACAGAACAGAGCGGGAACGTTGTGTACATTTTTATACCCGATACTTAGTTAGTATGATTTATACGTAATTATCGGACCCAATAACTGCCGCAAGCTCTCTCTCTCTCTCTTTCTGTCTTGTGGTCTGTCGCTGATCGCAACATTAATGACCTATTGATTCGAATTTTAGAAATTTGTATTTCTTTCCATTTTTGTCCATTTTAGCTACTACATGTTTATTATATCTCGCTCCCCTTCGCCAGAAGGCCGGAAGGATAAGTGTACGAGGAAGAGTGCGAGTGAGAAAGAGGCAGAGAGAGAGAGAATTAGTAAGCGCGTGGCTTCCCTCTGGCTATAATAGTAATCTGATCTAAACCAGATTCCACAATCTGGTAGATATGGGCATGACATATGATTCTTGGTTTTTAATTTTCTTGTATCATAACAATTATGGATGCCATCGATTTTAGCTATGGTGTGGTGATACAAACTTAATTCAGTGTGATGTCACAGGAGTGTACACACAAAATTTGGTTGCTCTAGCGTTTATAGTCTCTGAGGACTTGGCGTCAAACAAGACAGACGGACTACCAACAAGAATATATGTATATACCTTATGAGGCCGGAAACCCTTCCTTTTGGGTGTTACACACATCTAGTTTCCCCACAAATCTAATAAATCTATACTCATTGAGTATCGGGCAAAAGTATAGACCATAACATACCTGAGTTCTGAGTTCTTTCTCGCGTGTTACGAGCTCCTGTACCTGCGACATGACTGTTGTCACGCTGCGCTGATCTATCACCCATCGCAAATAGAGTTCTGCAGTTCAATCAAAGGGGTATGAAGAATTATAAATTCTATTAATATTTGAGCTCTCATTACTCACCGCTCCACAGTTCCAAGCTTATGGGTGCCACAGATGGCCATATAACATTAGCGTTCGGCTCATACAAGGGATTTAGCAGGGTCTGCAGGACATCTGGCCGATTTAAGTACGACCACAGGCTGGTCGTTCGCGTATGAACATTCAGTTCGTGCCGCTCCCGCTCTGAGTCGCACAGGAAGGTGCCGTATTGCGAAAAGTAGCTATGCTCAAACAGCAATATTAAGAGCTGCGTACTGAACTCAAAGCTGCAGGGGAACTGGGTAAACAGCTGGTAGATGCAATCCAAGAACAGCACAAAAGTGGCGCCCGAAGTCTTGTTGCGCGTCTGGTGCGGCGTGTAGCAGGAATAGCGATGGCGAGAGGCGAACGGATGTCCTGCCTGGATCCACTCCCGTTCGATCAAAGCCTGCAGACTAACAAGGGGAATAATTTAAACTATATCTAGGGTTTGTCGTGGCCCACTCACCCTCTGACAGTGCGGCAATCGGGATTCAGAATTATCTGCACCAACGAGGTGACAATCAGTGTCGAGTCCAAACCTTTGGCGCCATGCACCAGAACAGGACTGCCTTCTTGGTCCAGGCACTGGGCCACCACACAGGAGGCGTTCAAGGAGTTCAGTACCAGACTTAGCCAGCCACTGCCCTCGAGCCGCGATAGCCATTTGTCAGTGCTGCAGCCAGTTTCATTGCAGGCTTCGATTAGTTTCGCGAAACTGTCCAGTATAGAGGCGGGCGAGCTGACGTTGCCAATCGATCGATTCACCTTCTTCCACTGCGAGTAATGAAGATCCGTTTCCGTGTTCGACTTGCCCTTGCCCCAAGTGTCCACGATGAAGCCTTTTTTGCTGCGTCCCAGCACGAGGTTCAGTATCGCTTCGTCCGCGCGACATCGCTTGATGCCCTGGATGGACAGAGGCTGGGAGCTGCGCATCAGCGTGGCCTGACGGGGGATAAATTGCATTACACGAATTGAATTTGCGTCCATTAACTTACGCCATTGTCGTGCCTGTAGCTGAGCACGGGAAAGCGGCCGCCATCCCGAAACGACGCGGAGAGCACAATCTGCTCGTCCGTAATTGCTTTAGGTACAATTAGCGTGGCGCCATATGTGGCACAGACGCTGAAGTCTTTATTGATGTTGGTGACTCGCCATTCGCAGGCGAGTACTGTGGCACCACTGCCGATGCCCCCCACTAGGGCGGCGGCTGCGTCCAGCGCATAGCCATTCTGCAGGGGATGGGGTATGCTGCCTACACTCGACGTTGACGTTGATGTTGATGGCATGCAAATTGTTATGTTGGCCACGTTGGGCGAAGACACCCCACCCATACCCACGCCACTGATGAGCTTGGCGAACTCCAGCTCCGGCCTGCGCAAAATAAAATTCAATTTCATTATCCAATTATCACTGATTTGCAGCTGCAGCTGGGGAAAGGTGTAATTTGATTGTGCACTCACCTAAACATCGTGTAGCCATCCTCCAGGATGCTGTACATGGGCCGATAGAAGAACGGGTACAGCAGCTCCGCATTCTGGATTGCACTGAGCGCCTCCAGAGAGGAAGACACGTTGAAGAACTCTTTGGCGTACTTAATCTCCAGCGATATAATCCTCAAATCCTTGCACTTGAGCGTGATGATGCCTCCAACGACAACGTTCTGTGACATGCTCGGCTTCTTTTCCACACAGTCGATGTCCTTGTGCAGCAGCTGGAAGGAAAAAGGGTTGTGTTGCGGCAAGGGAAAGGTCAGACGATAGAACACAATTCAATTAGTGAGCAACTTCACGCTCCATTGGAGCCGAAACACTCTGGCACCCTTACCCATAGCTCCTGACTGTTCTCCTGACGCGCACTGAGCAGCAAATGGTGGCCGGTGATGCAGAGGGTTCCAACTGTTGCTGCATTTGCATGTTGCAGGGGCTGCGGGTCGTGCAGGAAGACCCCGTCAAGCTTGGGGGTTTTTATCAGATCGGCAAATTCCATGGCGCCCAATCCACCCCCTTCCAAGAGGGTTCAGGACCCGGCACGACAGCCACCCGCTGTGCAGCGACCTCCTCGGGGCGTCCAATTTGATTTCGTTCACACTAATTAACTTTTTGCATTTCACTTACGATGCTGATGATGCTGCTGTTGTTGTTTTTGTTGCCACTTGATTGCTTCTGGTTCCGCCTCCTTTTATGCCCCTTCCGCTGCCGCGCGCCCTATTCTCGCTGCCTCCCACACAAATGTTTGAACCAAACAGCAGTGGAGGCGTCACAGGCAATAGAGCTCCTCCTACGGATATTGGGCTTTGCTAATATATGGCACGGTACCCACGAATGAGTAGTTAATAAAATAGTTGCTCGCCCCCCGTCCGTACGGCGTATTTATCGCGGTTTTATAAAAAAAAAATCAACTTAACCCACTTAACTCCCCTCTGTTTAAACAGGTTGACAATTTTAGTTCAACCGCGAAAAATAATACTGTATGTAAATTATTCTTGTAGATCCATCTTATCTCTTTACTTACAAATCAAATAGCCACGATACCTTTTGATCTGAACTTCGGCAAAATTCTTTAAGTTTAATCATTTTCGTGGTGTGTATATAAATTACCCATTGGTCGACAATGGGTTAATCAGTCATCAATCAGTCTCCTATTTCCTCGATTTTGATATTCGGTTTAGTACTACCAGCTAACTAGGATACTGAGTTCTGAACTCATAATTTGATTAGATTGACGAATTACATTCGTACAAGACTGGTAAATTTAAATTAAATGATGTATAAAATAAGGTTTAAGAAAAAACGGTCAACAGCAATTTCCACTAAATTAATTTCCTCGCATGGTAACTACACGTTATTAACTACATTTGTATGTAAATATCAAAAGCGACACCTGAAGGGGTTTTACAAATTTTTGTCCGCTTTTTTTTCATATAAGCTCCATGGAAGCGCCAGTGTGAAAAACCTCCGTTATCAACTTGTTAACATGCCTTTTTTCCTGATATTTTTTGGAAAATTGATATTTTGATTCCAAACGATCCGGAATTCGATGCTGATCACAAAGTAGTATTCGATGAGGCCTGGGACATGGCTATAAGTGGCATTTCTACACGGTTTCTATATTGGTGCATTGGACAAGTCCATAAAACGTCTAAGAAAATACTATAACTTTCGCAAGGTGAATAAGCTAGACATGGTGTCTAAGCTGGCACTGTGATGGCATACTTGTAGATCAAATATACCGTCTGATCGTCCAAATCGTCCGTATTAATTTGTACCGGGGTATGGACGGTGCGCAAATCGATCCACAATATGCAACACATGAAAGATAAGCACCAATCCTTTGGCCGAACGTACCATGAAGATTCCTAAAATTTCATAATAATCTTCATGACACTAATAATGGGTCGTTTGATCCGTGAACCCACTTAAGTGAACAACTTGTTTTAAACCGCGGATGTGACAGTCATTGCGCAGGCGAGCAGGGCTGTCGTGTCAGTCTTGCATTTTCCAGTGGCGCGATATTTGAATTATTGAGTAAGGGTATGCGTTTTACTTATATGCCCGTTACCTCCCATTTAAAGTAGAAAAACTATTTTAAAATATGCAACTATATATTTATTCACACATAAAAGTTGATTTCAAAAGGTTTGTGTAAAAAAAATAGGGCATTTTCCTTTGATTCTCACTGTTTTACCAGGCCACAACACTCGTTTGTCCTTCAATTCAGGCTTATACGAAAAGGATTCGTGAGAAACAAAAAACCTAATTGCAAAGTGTACTCAGTAATTGTTTTTTGGAAAAGATTGCTTCTCTGTTAATTGTCACAATACGAATAAAAATATTCAACAGCTTTAACGCACAATAAACATATTGCAAATACGCATCAACCAATCAATTAACCAACACACATACACACCCACGCATGATCAAACATACCATAAGATATCACAACAGTATCCGACAGATATAGTACCTAAAGCACAAGAATTGAGGTACTAAGTGGCAGGAAATACAAACTGAAAAAAACAAGAACTCAAATGAAACGAAATAATAATCCATTGGCGATACGCTTTATTTTGTACGCTAGAAAACATATCTCTAGATCTGTGTGTGTATATGTATGTATATTCTCGATTCTTTGTACCAACAACTTAGGATCTAGACATGGTAAAATTATAATAAAAATAATGCTCCTCTCTTAAAAATGCAATCAAAATTAGCAAGTGAATCGAAACTGGAAACTGCAAACTGCAAACAAATCAAATTCATAGCAACAGAAATATAATAGTATTCATAGTTTCGTCTCTCATCTCGTATGTACATCATTCAGATAGTATTAGATTAGAAATAATTAATTAGAAAATGCACAAATCATTGGAATGCATCAACAAAAGGCAATAGAATAAACGCGGCGGCGGAGGCGGCAGAGGAAGACACTTTGTAATGCAATCAACTAAATATGGCAAAAAAAAGTATGATAAAATGATTATTTAAACATAAACTATAAAATGTGTGTAATTTTATATATTGGAAGAGCTTTGGAAACATATCGGTGGAAGTAAGTCGAAGCTAACCCAATTTACTTTTTCTTTTCGTTTTTTTCTTTAAATTTAACATGAAATTAAATGCATTTAATAAATATATCAATATATATATATATATATATATATATTTGTATGTGTGTGTGTATGTGTGTGTTTCTTTTGTGTATGTAAAATGGAAGTAAATTTGTTCTTAACAATGCTTTTCGTTTGTATTCTAGAATTGTTTGAATACATACATATATCGTGTATAACATTAGCTGTATGACAGTTATATAAAGTAATATACATGTAGATGTATGTGTTTCTTCTTTCTTTTCTTTTTGTATATAGCGTTCACATATTTTTAGAATTATTTTGCTTTTCGCAATCCTCTTACTTGTAATTATTAAATTATTTTTTTTTTTTTAGAAATTTTCGCTACGCCTAACACACAACTGCAGTTACAGTAGTTAATATTATCCCTATATCGTACACATAGAGAGATATATGTATGGACTGGGCTATATACAACATTTCATTTCGCTACTTGTGTTATTTTTTGTATGGGTGCATCTCTATGCCGTACATAACTATTTACATCTATATATTTTGTATTTCGTATTCAGCTTAGGGCTAAGGGTTTCAAAATTCTTAGCAATTTTCGGGTTCCGGATTTTTTGTAGCTTAAACTTAAATAGTTATCAGTTTTCAGTTGTTCTCTTCCTTTACTGTGGATCCTATCCTCCTTCCACATTTCTGCGTACTTTTGTTTGTGTATAAATAATGTTAGCACATACAAAAAATAAATAAGCTTAAATATATTTAGATTTCGCTTTCTGTTTGGGGTTGGCTTTCTGCTGGTGTATGCTGGAGGGGGGTTCCGTAAAAATCTTGTGTATAAAAATCTGTTAATTAAAAAAACTTAAGTCTAGACTTTTACATATTAAACTCGTAAAAAAAAAAAAAAAAAATCTCTTAGCGCATAAAACTGTTTCTTTTTTTGTTTGTACAGCAGCACGCTAGCATCTCCGTCTGCGACAATGCGTATTCCTCATCGGGTCAGGATGATCGCTCGGGGCAGGGCGAATACGCACGGTCTTGAACGCTAATAGATCGTTGGGGCCGGCTTATGTAGCACATTCGCCGCCTGGGCCGACGAGGTGCTGGGCGCGGCCACCACACTCGATGCCGTCGATGAGGGACTTGAGGATGACGCATTGCCGCAGTTGTTGTTGTTATTATTATTGTTGTGGCGCTGCAGCTGGTGGCTGCGCAGAGGCTGGAACTGTGGCTGTTGCTGTTGCTGCTGCTGGAGCTGTTGTTGCTGTTGCTGCTGCTGGTGGTGGAACTGCAGTCGCTGCTGCTGGTGCTGGAGGTTGTGCAGATAGTAGGCGTTCATGTTGCTGCTGCTGGTTGTCGATGGCTGGTAGGGATAGGCCCGTACATTCTGCATCTGTGGGAGCACGGGCTGGAACTGCTGCTGCTGATGTTGTTGCTGCTGCTGCTGCTGGTGGTGTTGCTGATTCAGCTGGCCGGCGGCTCGCATCATGTGCCAGTAGTTGTCGTCGCCGATAGGTGCCTGCCTGCTTCCATACTTTAGCTGCCGCGTGATACCCTGTTTGTAGTCGCGGTGGTCCCTGTCGATGGCGTAAGCCTTCTCGCGCAGCTTTTCGATTGTGCGTTTGAATTCGGCAAAGGCTTGTGGCGACTGCTGCTGCAGGGTGGTGGCCAGCGGCACCAGAGGATTGTGCTGCGGGAGCTGCTGTTGCGGCAGGTGCTGGTGATAGGTCAACGGATCCAGCAGCGAGTCCAGCATGCTCATGTTGGACATGATGAGCGTGTGAATGCGCTGCAGGTCTAGGGGCGGATCCAATGCGGTGACCAGATCCATCTGAAAGTAGTCCATCTCCTTATCGGATACGTTCTTGCAGCCGGGCGTGTTCTCGTCCGAGCGTCCGCAGCAACTGTAGAAGCCGCTTACGAAGGCCGACGGATGGAAATACTGCATTCGGATGGAGTTCATCAGACAGATCTTGTGCAGCAGGTCAAACCACTCACGCTCCTCCACGCAGTTTGTTGTTTGTACGATAAGCGAGCGATCTTTGTGCACGATCTGTGTGGGATTAAAGTAGAGGAAAGTAAAACTTTAGGCACGCTGTAATTAACAATTAACATAAATTCTGTTGCAAGACAGACAATCGCATTCGTCGGAAATCTCCCGCTGAGACTCACACACACAATTCACACGGCAGAGACAAAAGTACGAGTGTAGGTACTTGTACCTTACCCACGGATCGGATGGGTTCTCTGCTGCTGCTTCGTCTTGCGCGGATTTCTAAGTTTTGAAATTTCCCTTTTTGTTTTACTATCGCGAAAAAACAATAAGAGTAACTAACAATAACAATAACAAAGGGAGATACGAAAGCCAACTGCCGACTCATCTGCATAATAATGCTAATTATTTTTAATTGCCGCAACTTGTCATTTTCTTGCCTGTCTAAAATCTCTGCCTGCGGACTATTTGAGTGATTAGTGAAAGTTTCTCTTCAATCTTGAATCTTCTTTCTTTTTTTTTTGCTCTGAGGTTTTCTATTTACATTTTTTTTTCTGCCTGAATTTGCTGTTGCTATCGAATGCTTTTTGTTCATCGATGACAAATGTGCAATGGAAATGACAAGAGCAACTGCAGCCGCCCAAACATCCCACAGCACATCTACTTCTCTCACTCGCACACATGCACTCACGCTCTCTCTCAAACTCTATCTGCTGCAACGGAAGAGCGCGGAGGTGTATGTGTGAGTGTGGGCAGCTCTGCTGCTGCGCCGTTGCCTATTTATAAAGTATGGCGTGGCCGCCCGATCGCCAGTTTCCGGTAAAGGAGAATATGTATGCATTACTGCTGCAGCATGCAAATATTGAAGGTCTGTCTCTATCGTCTGTCCAAAGCATATAAAATGAAATGTGAGGGAGGCCACGCGGGGACCGGACGGGCCTAGCTTCCTTGCTTCGGAGGGATGGGATATGGAGGGAATGATTGGCACTCACCTTAAAGCAGTTTTGCATTTTGAAGCTTTTGTCTTTCAGTTGCTCAACGCTGCCGATCTCCTGGAGCGGTATATCACAGATGGGTTGTTTGCCCTTCGACTTCGCATAGCTGAGCGTGTGCGTGGTCAGGCGAAAGTAGCGCTGCGTGGACTGCCGTCCCACCGACCAGCGTTTGCTGCTGGTTGGATATTTGGTCATCATGCTGTCGGCCATAGCAAGAAAAACAAAAAAAAAACACACACAAAAGAGAAAAGAGAGAACCAAATCTTAGTAAGTGTCGCTAATTCTTCGCGCTTTCTGTCGATGTAATTCTTCCAAAAGCACCAACAAAATATCCAAGAATATAGAAAAATGAAATCTAATAATATAAATTAACAAATGAAAAGCACAATTTCTCTTACCCCTCGCTAGACGTTAGTATATGTAATACGTGTAATATGTGTGTGTGTGAGTGTGTGTAGTGTGTGTAGTGTGTGATGGTGATGGGAATATTTTTGGTAGTTGTGGGCGTGATGGTTGTGGTTTTTTTTTGTTTTTTAAAATTTGATTTATTATTATTTTATACGTAAGTATATATATTTTTTGGTTTTTGTTTGTGGTAAAAGCAGCGCGCGGAAAAGAAGAGAAAGACAAAGAAAGTTTTGGTATTAGAATAAAACGAAGCGTAACCAAATGTTCTTTGGGGTGGGTGGGATACATATATGCCAACAAAGTATACATAGAGGAGGGTATATAGAGAACGGGTAGAGGGTATTGCATATTAGGTGGGGGTGGGGGCATCATTCCATCAATTACATTACATTTAACTAATCATTTTACCATCAATGGAAGACCTACCCCTCTTTTAGTAATACTGGTTCGAGTGGCGCTGCCGAAGCTGCCGGATGGATACCGCTGCTGTTGGCCGCCTGGCTGGGCGTTGAGATCACCTCCAGGAAGTGCTTGACGGCATCCACATGCTTTTCCGTGCAGAACTTCTTGTACAGCTCCCCGGTGTACTCCTCCTTGCAGGGCTGCTGCGATGATCGCGAACTGACGAGATTCCCCAGCGATTGTATCGTCTTGGAGATGAGCGTCAGCGTGCGATTCGTTTGGGCATCCTGGAAAGAGCAGTCCGAGGATCAACAAGAGATTCTTTTGGGCTTTAGAGGCGTCCACTTACCAGCCGCTCGGTGGTCAGATCAAAGAGTTTGGGTCCCAGTATGGCCGGAGCAAAGAACCGAAGGAATATGAAGCCGGAAACCACGGAGTAGCGCACCTCGCGATTACTGGGAAAGTGCTTGCCCGCACACTCGCGCAGGTCGTGAAAGATCTGGCACAACACTTTCGGACAGCGGTCGGCACTCTTGGTGATCGCCTGGAACACCCGCTCCACATAGTCTTTCAGATTGTGCAGATTAGTGTCGACGGCCGAGCGATCCTTCACCTTGCTGGGATCAATCTCGCACGGCTTCTTCTCTGCCACAATTTGGGAGAGGACGGGTCGCAGCGTCTGATGCAGATAGTGCAGACCCGACAGCCGCATGGCCTCGTCCATCATCTTGGAGACGAGTGTGTTGCCACGGAAGATAGTGGTGGGATCGGTCAGATTCGATATTTCGTGATCGGCTAAGGCCTTGATGATCGGCGCAATGCGTTCGGTGTGCGTGAAGAGGCGGACCAGGGGCTGGGCCACCTCCGTCTTCCCGGATACCAGCTCGCCCAGAATGGACACAGCGGAGACGGTGATCGGCCGCTGGTCCACCGACTCGAGCAGCAGGTTCAGCAAATCGTCGTAGGTGGCTAGCGGGAATACATGATCGGCGGTGTAGTTCAGATTCAGACGCAACGACCCAATGGTGGAGTCCACACTCAGCCTCGTGCCAGGCGGCGTGGCACAGGAACGCGGGGTTGTGTTCAACGAACGACTGCTGTTGGACAGGGAGCGGGGCTGCAGGTAGTACCAGGCTGCCGCTTGCACCGCAGCCTGCTGCTGCTTGTTGAGCATGGGGAGTCGAACTTCGCCGAGGAAGACCTTGTCGGCCATAGCCCCGTGTGCGTCGTGCCACAGACTGACGACAATCTCCACGAGATCGGCTCCCCCCAAGGGATAAATGGCATATGCCTTGTTCGCCGATGACTCCAGGGAGCCGGAGGATTTGTTGCTGCCCGTGGTGGCCGTGTTGCCTCCGCCCTCTGCATCGATGTAGAGATCAAAGTACATTACCTCGTCGAATTCTGGATCGACGGTTTTCTTGCGCTGCTTTGTCCGCCGCGTGATCTGCTGCTTGTTGCTGTAGTGGGCGGTGCAGATGACGAAGGGGTCGCAGGTGCCCTGCTTCTTGGCCAAGTCCACGCAGGCGGGCACACGGATGGCCACGCGGACGTTTCTCGCATGCGCATTCTTCCAGTTGGCCAACTGGTCTGTAGAGGAGTTGGTGCTAGATACCTGCTGGGGCTGTGCCTGTTGCTGTGGCTGCTGATGTTGCTGGGGATGGTGCACGTGTCCGAAAAGGCCCGCTGCACGACTCTTGAGTGTCATGCCGGCAGAGTGTCCGCCAGTTCCGCCTCCCGATCCGACAGCTGTTGCTCTCTGGATGTTGCTTAATTCGTTGTTCTCCTTGTAGTCGTTCTGGTGGGCGCGCTGCTGCTGGCGACTGTGTGTGTGGTGGTTCTGGTGGTTGTGGTTGTGGTTGGAGGCGTGTGTGTTCTGTGCCACCTCAGATATGCTCTCTGTCAGCAGCAGCTGCGGATGCTCCTCGAAGGCCACCTCGATATTCGCCATGCCCTGGACCTCCGAGTCCGCGTCGACGGGCCGCAGCGTGAACCAATGGTCCTTGTGATTGTACATGTGCAACTCCTCGCGCTTTATCGCAATCTTGCCGATCGGCTTGTCCTGCTTCATGTCCCGATCCCACACGTAGATGGACAGGTGACGGAAGCGGCGCGGAATCTTAAACTGATGCTCCTCCCCGTAGAAGGGGGCCAGTGTTCGCTCGATGGTGGGTGTGCGGCATATCTCCTCCTGATCAAGGGCAATTGTGCAATAGACATCCCGTGTGCCCTGTGTGCTGCAGCTTGTGTTTGCCGCATTGCGACTGCTCAGATTCTTTGCCTCGCCTGCAAAATGGAAGAATAACACACAAATCAAAGGTTAATACAAGATAACTTTTGAATGATTTCTACTATACTTTATTTCTTATTAATTGGCCTTGACATCTCACCCCATCCCGTCCCCTTCCCCAAGGCAGCAGCGCAAGAATAGCAAATACTTGGTGCCCTCCTCTGCTCATTTCTCAGTAAATTGTACGTATTATTCATTTCATGCATTTCCTAAAACGTAGTGCAGCGGCTAACGTGACTTCCTGCGCGTGTGCGTGTGCGTGTGCCTGCATCGAAAGCTTTCAATCAATATGGGTGTGGAGCTTTGTATGCTTTGGCTTTGGATGCCTTGCCTGCCCACAGAAACAACAGCAACACCAAGGACACAGAAACCTGGCGCTTGGCACTAGACCCACCAGATAGACAGAGAGAGTGCAGACATGGAGCGAACAGCAGACAGTGGAATACATAGGCTCGCAAAGAGCGACAGAGCGACAGAGAGAGAGAGAGGGAGAGTTATAAACTTTAATAATAACAGCCTTGATAAGCACTCGCCAAAAAGGGGTAAAGAGAAGCGAGAGAGCTGTGTCGGAGGGGGGAAAAAGGCACCAGACCAGAGCAGCTGAACCGAACCGAACCAAACCGAACCACAAGACAAGCAAACGGTTGCTCAATGAAAGAAATTAGCGGCAGTCAAGCGGAAATATATTAAGTACACACGAGTACGCACAGCAGCGGTCAAGATACTAGTTGTTTTAAAGGTAATACGCGAGCACTTCAACACAATTTCATTAATAATTAAGAGAGATCAAATAATGGCTAAGATAAGTAGAATTATCAAAAGCAAAAGAGATCTACATAGATAAGCTCCCATTCGTTTGACCTCTACTGCGTTTACGCGTCTGCTTTCAAGTGTCTAACTGTTGTGTGGGGCTGGGTGTGTGAAGTGTGTGTGTGTACGCGTGCGTGCTAGACAAGGCAGGCAATGCGCGGATTTCTGATTTCGTTTTATTTTTCGTTTTTTCATTGAGAAAACATTGCGGGATGGATGGCCTCCATTACCCTGCCTTCCGCTCCTAAAAGCTATTGACACAGCTGTGGTGCTGTGGGCCGTGGAATGGTAGGGAAAGGGGGATGGGGGGCTAGCTAGGTGAGCAGCCGCCTCGGTGCTATCAGCCAGGCCTATCAATGGGGTTATATGTATTTGCTGTTGGTGTGTATTTGTGTTTAGCAAAACAACGGCACTTTTTACAATAGCAGACAGCAGCAGCCGCCACCGCCACTCTCTCTCTCTCTCTCTCACACACTCTCACTCTGCGCGACAGACAGCAACAACTTTAGCTTAATAATGAAGACATTCATTTGTCGTCGTCGTCGTCGTCGTCGTCGCTTTGTACTTCTTCTTCTCATTCGTTTATGAATGAAATGAAAAAGCGTACAAACACAACAAGAGGAAGCAAAGAGCAGATGGAGGGAGAAGAGGGGAATTAAAATCACATTTTATATGCAAAAACACACACACACACAAACAGTGAGGGAACGGCAGGCGCAGGGACGGTGATGGACGAATGACAAAAATCAAAAGTGTCTTTTCTCAAGTCTCTTTGTCTTTGTCTTTCTCTTTCTCTCTCTCTCTCTCTTTCTCGCCGCCTACTCTCCTTTCTCAGCCACCCAATTTGTGCTCCCTCTGCGGCCGCTTCTTCGTCCTCTCCCAACAACTCTCCAAACTTTTTGGCTGTCTCTTTTCCTCTTTGACTATGCGGCATGGTGCGGACTGTGAAAAAGCAACAGTATATTTCATTCATAAAATCAACGTCGCAGTCATTGCCGGCGCCGGCGTTGACTTTGTGTAGTAGCGCCGCGCGGCAGTGATGCTTTCACAGCAGGAGGGGGTTGGGGGGGGTCGGGGAATCCCAGTGTTGAATTTTTTCGTACGTTTCTGTGACGCTTATAATTTATTTATGTGGTTTTTTTTATGGTTTGTCTTGTCATTGGCCGGGGCCACCACCGCCGCTCTCTGCCGCAATGGAATACTATATTTAGTTTTAGTTTTCGTCATTCCTTTTCGTCATTTGGTGTTGGTTTTGGTTTTGGTTTCGGATTAGGCAAATACCATGCAAATCAGGCAGCATCAAAGTTTTCTAAATTTAATGATATAATCATGGAATTTCTCTAGATTTTCCCATTCATACGTAGCAGTTTCCGCTTACTCACGGCACAGAGCACGGAATGAAGGAGCCGTCGAGGAGGGTGAGATAGCACTGTTTCGAGATAAGCGAATGAATTGCGAATGGGCCCAAGGGGGAAAAGGGGGAGCCGTCCAGCGGAGAACCAACCCACCAGAGGACTGGCGAAACTTCTGCACATTGAATGAAGAAGATTCTGTGGAAAACTCACTTCCAGCTTGTACGACCTTCAAATGAATTGTGAAACAAAGCATGCGATATCTTCTTACATATTCCAGACACACACACACACACAGAAAGATCGAGATTGGTATTATGCAAGCGATACGCTACCCGGTAATCGTGCCCGTACCCGTACCCGTACTCGTAACACCAAGCGGAAATTCAAGCATTTTGGAATCTCTTCATTTGCCATCAAAATGATGAAATCTTCGGAATGTTTACTTTGCTTCCAGCAACAATAACAAGACGAGGAAGATCCATTACCAGCTAATGCATATATGGTCGGGTTGGGAGAGGAGATCCAGCAATTAACCAGATCTATGCATGATCTATGATATCTGCATACATATATCAACGAACAAACAACGCGGCGGGCAACACATTTCAGCATTTTCATAGAGAGATCACCGAAATAGAACCATTATCCTTCATGCCACACATGCCACATGCCACCACGAAAACTTCCAAAGGGAGCGCCGCCAACAAATTGGATTCTGCCCCTCCCTTCCCCCCAAAACATTGACATTTGCCAGTGGGAGTGGGGGGAGAGACCTCAATGTCAGGTTTGGAGTGAAAATTACCACACGACTCTAGTAGGGGGGGACTCTCATTATTTTCATGATTTCCTTCTCGGCAGACACAAAATTAAATTTAAAGACCCTGTAAGTAGATTTCGTTTTTTTTCGGTTCGCCTTGCCTTCCCTTCCCACTCCCTTTCGTTCTTCCTTTCTCTCGTCTCGTCTCGTCTCGCTTGCTTTTGCTTTTCTGCTTTTCTGCACAATATGCAAATTGATTCCAGTGCAGCATGAAAGGCGGCGCGCGAATTAATGAGGCGATTGCTCTAAACGCAATGGAAAGGCTATCACCGACTGGGTGAATACCCTTTCCAAAATACTTGTAAGAATGCACTGCAATTTGCAGTGCACGACACATTATACCCTCCACTTCAGTCCACTCCACTGCACTCCACTCGCGGAAGGGTATCCAAGAGAGCAAAGAAGGAAGCACTCTGGGCCGTCCGAGGCAGAGGAAATCCGAGGGCGGGTGTTTTCTGTGTGCGTGTGTAATAAATTCTAAAAAACAAATGAAACAAAAACCAGGCACAGGCACAGGCAACAGGCATTTATGCAAAGGAACGGAAATAGAGATAAATTCTTGTATATTTTTTTGTTTTTGCTGCTCCGTCAGCGGATGAGAGATTTACACAGAGACAGGCAGGGCCGGATCCAGTTCTCGCTTCTGGGATCTCCCTCTCACTCTCTCTCTCTTTCTCTCAGTCTCTCGTATCTCTATCGCTATACCGAGAAGTATCTGTGAGCTGTTTGTTTAAACGTCAGCTTCCTGTAGCTAAAAATGATTGTTTGCACTTGGTAGAAAACACACACACACACACACACACGAGATAGAGAGAGAGAGAGAGAGAGAGAGAGAGCGAGAGAAGGAGATGAAGAGGTGGGAAAAACCCTTGGAACCAAATGGTAGGTCCACTCCTACTTTGTGCCGCGTTTCCTTTCCATAACTTTTATTATACCCGTAAGTGGAACTTCCTTTTCCGTTTTAGCTTCCTTTCGTCTCGTTCTGTTCGGAATAAGGGTCTACAAAATTCTGTTGCAGTTAGCCAAGTTGGAAACTGGAAAACAGGTTAAGACAATCCCCCATTTCTAGCCAGACAGACGCCTTTCCTTCTATTTTTGTTGTGTTAATAATTTGCTTCATTTTATTTATTTGTGGAGGAGCTGTAGATCCAGAAACTCGTTTGGCTTCTCTCCTTTGGTCGGTTTTCCCATTCCTCTTTAATATATATCTGCATCTGCATCTGCATCTGCATCTATCTATCTGTGGCTGTGTTACCTTTTCTCCATCTGTACGTGCCGATCGATTTCCGGTCTGATTACGTTTCTCATGTTCATCCTCCTCCTCTTCCTCCTCTCGTCCATCTCTGGACTTGTGGCCGACTTTGCTTGGCTTCTACTCTGCGGATTGGGGGACTGGGACTGGGAGGGCAGGCATGTTTATTGCCTTTTTCATCAACGTCATCGATCCGGTCAGATCCGACCCGATCCGTACTTTGTGTATTAACAATTTTCGCTGTATACAAGTGTATATTGTATACATTTATACATATAGTATCTCTATATATTGTCCGTATCAATGTCCAGGATGAGTAATAACTCTTTTCCTTTTCCTCCTCCTCTCTGCGGCTTAGTGCCGAGTGCCGAGTGCCGAGTGCTGGGTGCGCTGTGTCATTCTGCTGTTTGAAAAAACTGTTGCCAGGCTAAACTATGCTTTCTTTAAGACTTAATTGTGTATATATCTGTATACAATATTCATGGACAGTGATAGCTCTTTGGAGAGGACAGGCACGGCACTGTTTCTTATGTCCGTTCGCTTATGGGAAGGTAGCACAGGGACCGATGGCTTTCGCCTGTATTTTTTGGCACTACTAACCTTCGATTTCCCAATTCTAGGCACACACCACTCGAACACCTCGATAAACACAACCATACAACACACGACTTCCATTTTGATATGACCAAATCGAGGCGAACCGCCTATGAACTGTGGCAATAGCTACAACAGCTACGACAAGCGCTGCTCATTAGAGACCAGTCACGCCACAAAAAATAAAACAACAGCAAAACTTTCCTGACTCTGTACAATAAAAATTAAATAACAATAAATAAACTTTTGTAAAGACGCCCACAGAATTTTTGTAGAGGTATTCGCGCAGCCGCTGGAACAGGCGCATGGCGTCACTGTGAAGAGACTTTGACGGACGAAGAAGAGAGCCATAGATTTCCGAGTCCCGAGAGAGGTTTCGGTTTCCTGCTAACATGAGAAATATATCATCTATCATCGGATTAGCGACCCAAATACGAGATAAGAAACGCTTGAGGTTGTGACTAAAATTTTCATCGTATTTCTCTTGGGTAAACAGAAACAATATCGAATGGTTGAGAAGGGAAGGTCGCTGCTTAACCACATCTTGAGACGCATCTAAACACCCAACCACAAATGAATGATTCCTCGTTTTATAACAGAAACACAGAGAGAGAGAGAGAGAGAGACCGACCCATTAAAAACGTGTCTCCAACATTAAAACATATTCTTTGGAGTGCCCCCGTGACATTTCCGCTCTTTAAAAAGAAACGACACTTGAGGTAGGAACAAGGGGCACAGGCTCAGGTACAGGGTCAGCGCTGGCCAGCGAAGCGCAACCACAGAATGGATTCAGAATTAATAACAGCCTCAAAAACGAGTGAAATAAAATGGGAATTACTTTTAATTACAAATTACATGAGCCGCACAAGAGCTAAGCCCCCAAAGAGACACAGCCACAGCCACAGCCACAGCGTGAGTCCAGCAGGGCCTTGGATGGGGGCAGGGCTACCCATATGGGGTTTTAGATGTGCCTCTGACCCCAGCCGAAGTCAACAACATCAAAGTAAATGCGAAGAGGTCAAGCGTTAAGTCATAAAAAAAGAAAGAAACAAAAAAACGTCAAAGAGGGGGCAAAAACGGAGCCAGGAAAAATGTATAACATGCTGCCTGTGGAAAGCGCAAAGCGAGAGGAAGAGAGGGAGACAAATGTTAATCATCGAATGGATGGGGCATGCAGCAGCAGCCTCATCAACGCCATCGTTGTCATTGTGATTGTAATGCTCGACGTCTCGGGGCCACTGTTCGGTTCGGTTCGGTTCGTTTCCATCTGTGGAGAGGCAGGCTCTCCCTCTCCCTCTCCTCTCCTCTCCACTGTGATGGCTGCTCTGTTCGGAGGCGACCTGAATAAAAAGTATTTTAGTAATGCGCTAATTACATAAAATTGTTCGTTCTTTGGAAGTGCTTGGCAGCTGAGTGCAGAGGCAGCAATGGGCAAAACCAGCAAACAGAGTTTTGTGCGGTGTGGCACAGTGGGGCAAGAGAATCCACAAATAGCTAGCCTCTTGGCCAAGCGTTTAAGTATAATTAACATTCTCTCTCGCTTAGGACAAATTTCAAGTGAAAATATTCCATTTGGAATAAAGATATGTATTAGAAAAATGATTTGAACCCCACAAAGGACTAAGGGGAAGACCCACCACTAATTGTCAACAGCAGAGAACAGAAAACAGAAACAGCAACAAAACCAAACAGAACGAACAACAGAGATCCGATCCGATCCGATTCGAAGAGAATCTATTCTAGGGTACTCAGCCGAAAGACGGGGGATACTAAATCGTTCAGAAAAACAGAATAGAGCACTTTTGGGGTCTTTAAAGAAGATATATGTATATTTCAATATCCAGATACTGGTAATGTATAGTTTAATCACTATGTCATACATGTACCTTCCATATAAGCAATCTTCAAGGGTATCTTACAGCTTCGACCTCCTTCCATTTAGCTTCTCTTTCTCGTCTTCTGGTTGTTTCGTTGTGTTCGAGGCAACGAGAACAAGACACAACCGGATTTTAATTAATTACCTTTTTTAGCTAAACTATTTATTGTTGTTGTCATTGTGCGAGACTTCAAGAGAACATACTTCTACCTCTACTTCTACTTCTCTATATGTTACAGCCACAACAACAGCCGAGGCAACTAACTAGAGCTCTGCTCTGCCACCGCCACCGCCACAGGCACAGGCACAGGCACAGGCACAGGCACTGCCATTGCCACTCGTGTGTTGTGTTGTACTGGTTTCAAGTTCAACGAAATCCCAATTGCGTGTGTGGTCTCGTCTCGTCTCGAACCGAGCCGAGCCGAACCGAACAGAAGTTGTCAGCCAGTTCTCTGGCCATTTGTCATGTAAATGTCATTGATATTCCAGCATCTATTCAGAAAGAGAGGGAGAGGGAGTGAGAGAGCAGCGCTGCGGTCAGTAGTCCATGAGTAATCGATCATGAGTCACCCTCTCTCTTTCAGGCAGCAGCAGCTACACATCATAGAAAACGAAATTCAATTCAATTCAGGTTATGCGCCAAACATTTTAATTAAGTGGAAAAGTATTACGCCAATTTCGGTCACCAAAACACCCCGGAGGAGGAGGTTGCTTTCCTATAGAAATCGCAATCGCCAGCAGCAACAAAATGGAAAGCTTCCAGTAGCAGCAGCAGCAGCAGCAACAGCAACAAAAGCGAAACTTTGTTGTTTGTGTAATTGAAACCGAGGGCGCACAATGTGTATGGGGAGGGAAGTATTATTATTAAGCATGCAAAGTATAATGATGTGGAAATATGAAACTTCAGAGAAGTATGCGGCACAGAGAAGGGGGTACCCCCAACCCCCCACCCCTCTTTAGGAGGAAGAAAAAAGACATGTACATATATGTATGTATATTTATAGAGGAAAGACGGCCGGTTGGAGATCGTAAAAAGGTGAGGTGACACAGCTAATGTGCCATAATGATGCGATAATCAAAGATGATTATAGGAAATGAATAAAACTTTCATTCTTCAAGCGATTATGAATAACAGAGAGAAAGAGAGAGAGAATGAAATGAACAATCCCACCTGAAGATCAAATTCCTCGTCTAGAAACTTTCGTCAAAGAAAATTCAAAGAAATCTATCGTATAAACATTGCAACTTCTTACAGATACTTGATATTTTTGCTCATTCCGAGGATTTTTCCAGAATTTAAACCTATGTACATATGTAAACCGTATTTCCGCTCAATTCCGTCTCCAGTTTCAGTGAAGTTTCCATCGAACAACGTACAATTTTGCAATATTTGTGGTGCACACAACAAAAATTAAGGGTTAAAGTACAAGCCAAGCCAGCCAACCACAAAAGAAGCGCTGCTGCCTCCAAAGCTGCTGGAAGATGTTGCCAAGACAGAAGACACCCATGCGGTCTACAAAGGAAACGGACAAATGACGGACCTGACCTGGAGGACAGCCGCCTGGAACCCCGACAAAGGGATGGGGGATAGGGAGGCAGAGAAAAGAAGACACATGCGCATGCGAAAACCATTGAAGCGTGCAAAAAGTGGCAACAACAACAGCAGCAAAAGCAGCTGAGAAGACTCTTTTTTTTTCTTTCAAGAGGAGCCAAAGACAGAAGCAAAAGCAAGAGTTTTATGGCCCAAGAAGTAACACACACCAAACCGCAGCACGCGAAAGAATGAAAGGGAGGGGGGACACCAAAAGAAAGGAAACTCTGACGATGGGAAACGGAAATCAAAAGCAGCTACAATGTTGTTGCAGCTTTGCATATAATTTATGTGCCGGAGCCAGGGTAAAGGGGAGAAGCACAAGCACAAACACAAGCACAAGCAAAAGCCGAAGCGTAGCAAAAGCTGCTTATGAATCGAGAGAAGATTGAAATTGTTTAGGTGGAAAATGAAATTCAAAGTAAGCGAGTGCGAGAGAGGAAGAGAGAGAACGCCGCATGGCATGCCATGGCATTAATATGCTGAAAAAGAGGTAAAAATAAATGTGTATCATTCGAGTGGAGGGATGTGGCGACCCTGTGTATCATGCAGGTGTGAAATTGAAATCAGAGTGGATGGAGGAGATGAAGTGGGGGGGGAGGAGGAGGGAGAACAACCAACGGCAGCACCACCACCAGCAGCAGCAGCAACCCTTTTTTCGTTGTGGTTTTTCATAATTCTGTTTTTACAGAAAGCGACAAAAAAAGGCAATACAGGAAATGTAAAACCATCGAAAAAACAACCGCAACCAAAAGGCCCCAAACGGTGCTTTGCTCGCTCACTCACTCGCTAGGTCTTTTTCTCTCTCTCGCGAGATAAGCGTGCGTGGTGATAGAGAAGGAGCGTCAGAGAAATGATGATGAGTAAGAGTGTGTGCGGGGATTGTCATTCATGAGTTTGACCTTTTACCGATACACGCGAGAAAGAGAGCCATTAATGTCGCGCTGGTCTGGCTCTGACTCTCAATGATAATCATTCATAAAAACCCGACATTTTCGCCAATGTGTTCGTAGGCGGTCGTCGCCAGCGAGCGAGCGACCCAAGAGAAAAGTACACCGAATTCGAAAATTCCATTCATGAAAAAACCCACACACTGTTGCGCTGGATCTCGTGTCGGTGTAGCTGCGCGCAAGAACATACATACACAACGAACACACGCACACACACACACACAAACACAGAGAGACACCCGAATGAAATTCATTCACAAAAAAGGGGCGCATGCAAACGGTGGGCAGGCGGGGGCGAGCTGAATGCCGTAACATTCAGCCAAGCCGCTGTCGGGTGGCAAGTAGAAGCAATCGTGTTGCCAGCACCACCAACAACAGAAGCAGTAGCAACCAGCAACAAAAAATGTAATTTTAATGCTGGTTTGTTGCTTGCTGCACGAAAAAACACCACACTACACAGAAAAAAACAAGAGAAAAACACACACATACATCGACCGTCGAATGACAAGAAAGAGCAAGCGGGATAGCACGTTGCTGCTCTCGCACACAAAATGCATTTTCTGTACAAAAATGTATGTTTACTGCACTTCAGCTTTGTTTTTATCGCATTTAATTGAAAGTCAGTTAATATTGCCACTCTATTTTGCACTCTTTTCATATTTTCAAGACTTTTGCTGGTGTTTTGTTAATATTTTCTACTTCAGCGCTGCCTACACACTGCGGGGCGACGCTCTCCACATTCCTTCACACTTTGCACACGGAGAAATCTTTGCTGGTGGACAAACTTCACTGCCCGCCAACGCACTGTCCGTTCCCTTATGCTTACGATGGGTTTTTCATTGATTTCGCACTAATTTACATACCAATTTTCACTTTTAATTGCTCTTCAATGCGCACTTCGCGTGTATCGGCCATTTTGTTGTTGTTGCTGCTTGGCTCGACGACGAGCGCGTCAATAGCGCCGTCCCGCTCTTCGTACATATAGCGTTTCTTTTTCAACAGCATTTTGTGCTCGCTTTCATATCAGGCAGCTCTTTTCCGGGTGTCCAGGTGTACTTGCAACACGCAGCGTGCAAATAATATTGCTTGCAGTTATGCTTCTCGCGCCAATTTCGCGTTGGAAATACGCAGAATATTGTTTAATTAACTTTTGCCTTGACTATTTCCACAGGCCGCAGTGTTGCACTTGTACCACTCGCGCAAAGACGAATTTTTGAGTCGAATTGTGTTGTTTTGTGGCAGCTGGCAGCCGCTGGCAAAATGCACTTTGCCAGATATAGAAAATCACACGAAAATAAAATGTTTGCCTTGCAAAGCTCGACTTAATCTTTAACGAGCACGCTAAGTTTCACTTATTGTTTCTTGTATTTTACTTTCCGCGACACGACACCTGTGATATTTATTTAAAATTTCGATGAAGCCTATGCGGGCGGTTTCCGCTCTTTCATGATATTTATATTTTTCTTTTTATATTCGAGGGGGACTTTTCATAGTTAAAAAAAAGATTCGGCACTGTCTTGTTGTTTCACACACACTGGCACAAACGCACGGAACATGGCATATATTTTTGTTCTTTTTTATAGCGGCCAAAAACGCCCAAGCGAACGGCCGGATGAAAAAAAAAGGTTAAGAGCTGCTCTCTGTATACTCTACATTTAATTTTTTATTTTTTATTTTCGGCAACGACGCGCAGCACCACAACGCACCCGCTCGGTTCAAAAATATTTTGAAAATTGTCAACACAGCCTGGCGTGCATTTATTTAACCATTATCAACTTAACCCACTCAAGCCCCCTCTATTTAAACAGTTCGACGACTTAATATAAATGGCGGAAAATGTTACTAATTGTAAGTTCTTCTTGTAGATCCATGCCATCTTTTCTCTGAACTTAACAAAACACAATATCTTTCACCTGAACTGCGCTAAAATTATTATATTTTCAATTTCTTCGGAGGAATATTAAAATGCCCCCTCGTTCTACAATGGGTTAACCGTTCTCTTCCCTTGATGGGAAATCATATTCCTCGATTTTGATATTCGATTTGATATTACTGGCTAGCTAGGACTTCTATACCTCAACACATAACTTTACCCAATTGATAATTAAATTTTCTACAAGATATACTTATTTTAGGGTATACTGGTTGTTGGATTGTGTCTAAAACAAGGTTTAAACAAAACATGTAAATTAACAATTACCACATCATTCATATCCTTACATGGTAACTACACTCTAACTAGACATTTGTTACATATTAACTACATTTTTATGTAATTATCAAATGCGATACCTGACATTTCACAAATTTTGTGTCCTCTTTTTTTCATATAAGAACCATGGAAGCGTTGATATTTTTATACCAAATGATCCGGAATTCGATACGGATCACCAATTAGCATTCGATGCGGCCTGGGACATGGCCCTAAGTGACATATCTACACGGTTTCTACATTGGTGCATTGGATAAGAGGGTGAGTCCATAACGCGTCTAAGAAAATACTAGAAAATACTATGAATTTTTGCAAGGTGTGTGAGCTAGATATGGCGTCAGAGATGGCACTGATCGTCGGAAATATACCGAACTATACTGTCTTATTTTGAAAATATTCCCTAAATTTGCCATAGAAAATATTATCGAGATTCATCTTTTATGTGAAGAGTATTTTAAATCATATTGGTCAACAAGGGGTTAATGTGCCTTTTCTACGATTGGAAATCATACTCCTCCTTTTTTATAATATGGTTAATACTGCTAGCTAGCTCTCAGCCCTGAAGACATATTTTTATCCAATCGATAGATCAATTTTCTACAAGATATGCTATTCTGAGAGACTCCTTTTAATTTGATTGTGTCTAAAATAAGGTTTCAGCTAAAATGGTCAAGCATAAAATCCTCGAAGAGAACAAATCTTAACAAGCAGCAATCGATACCATCGACTGGATAGAATAGCGCGTATAAATTATTTGCCCTATGCTTTAATAAACCTTTAAAAAGGAAATTCCTATTCTGTTTTCCAAACTCCTTCTCAATAACTGGCAATTAAACCAAAATGCTTGGTACTTTTGTACCGAACTTTTGCATTAAAGCTGGGTGTTATAAAACTTTAGTTCCGATAATAGTTCACCTCTTTATCCAGGATTCTTATATCGATAGTTGGCACTTTGATTTGATATTATTAATTTGTTCATAAAGGATTTAAATAATTAATTAGGAAAGGCGCGGATACATTTTCGTTACACACTACATGTAGTCCGGCTACTTGTTGTTAAATCTTTTTTCCATTGAAACGCTGGCCGGATCTTCTTACAAGTGTCGTCGTCGAGATGGAAACGGAATTTGAATGCAAACGGCATATGCGTCTGCTCTTCCCCTGCTTATTCATGACCGTTGACCATATTTTTCGACTTTCAAATTTATGAATGAACACAGACGCACGCATACTCGTTTACTTACATAAATGCACGCACCTACATACAGACAGACAGACAGCAAACAAACACATGTTGCGCCAAGTGCCGGCGCCGGCAGCGGAAGCAGAAGTGCAGACAGGAAAAAGTTTCGGGTATATGTTGTTCAGCATGTGCGCTACTTTCGGTTCAATCTGAATGATTCTTCGTGGATTGGAATGATGCTAAATACATATACACTGTAAGCATTGACCTTTTACGAATATTAATGAAATTAAATTAAATTATAACTCACTATTTCTTTAAATTATATACATTATCTATGCTGCTAACTATTCTCCCACATACGCCCTAACGTTTCTGTTGTAGCGCATGTTAGGTGGGCGTTTTGGCTGGCAGACAGAGGAAGCGGCAAAACTACTTTAAAAATGCACCAACAAGGCAGTGAAATGTAAAATTGACTCGCATTCATTCATTCATGTATTCAATGTTTTGTTTGCTGCGTATGCTTCTTCTACTTCTTGAAAACCACACGCATCACAATAGCGAGGGAGAGAGAGAGAAAGAGAAAGAGAGAGGAAGGGAGCACATCTTATCACAACTGCCGCCAATAAGTGGAAGTGGTTTGGGTCAACATTTGTAATAGTTCTCTTTCTACCTCTCCTTCTTGATGTTGTGTGCATCACATCCCCTTTCTTCTCTATGCTGTCTATCTTCCTTACTACCACTGTGTCTGTGCGTGCATTCAAATGACAATTTGAATATGCTCATCATTTCGCTCAACGAAACGTAACCAACGCGTTGCAGCGTGGGAAGGAAGAGGGGATGAGCAGCGCCAGCGGTGACGGCGACGTCTGGCCAGGCCGCGCAGACAAGTGGAATTGGCTTTCGGCTCCAGCTGTCCACTTGCCCCGTTCCGCTCGGCTTCCACCCTCCCCTGGTCATAGGGCACACAGACGCATCTGTGATAAAAATAGTATTTTTAGGCGGTCGCATTCATTTAAATGAATTTACGGTTTCGGTTTCGGGTTTTCTATACCTTTTGGATAAGGTATTATGATTTTGAGCAGATGTTCGTAACACAAAGAAGGAAGGAAGTGGAAACACATGGAATTGTATATACATATTTCGGAGCTACCTACCATAGACTCCCTATAGTGCTTCAAAAGGATTGTACATATGTACAATGTATCTAGCTTCTACATATATCATATAGCTGCCACTGGAATCATAAATCGCGAAGCAAGTCTTTCTAAGAAAAAGATGGTTCTATATACATACATATGTACATATGTATGATGACTACATCTCACAGTCACCATGGAAATAACTTGATCTTCTGGGGACTTCACTATATGTAGCTTCACTCGCCGCCTCTCTTGTTTCTGTCCCCCTCTACATCATGACTTTCTGTTGGCCATTTGTCTGGCTTCCGTTATGGACCGGACCAAACTTTGAATGGAAAACATAGTCCCTCGAGATTTGATCGCTTTAATTTATCACATTTATTATTATTAACTTTTATTTAATTACAATATGGGTGCATACATTTTGTCTGGCTATACTATACTCCGTACTACCGTGGGCTGATCATAACTCTACAATTTAATATGTATTCAATTTTTGGGTCTCACTTATCTAAGGCCCTTTAAAACGAAGTTTACACATAAATACACATAAAATATTATAGTTCACGTGGGTTTTCCCTTATTCTATTTACATACATAAATACTCGTATAAATTTCTCGGCTAAAAGAGAGAGAAAAAAAAACTGTGAAGAGATTTGTACAACAATTTGAATATTTAATTTCTCTATGGGATTTATGGGTTTTTAAATGGTCTACTAATGCTACAAAAATTAGCCTAAGGGGTATTATGTTATATATTTTGATAGAATTGAACAGGGTTAGTAGGATCGTTGGCATTTCGGTTGGGGATCTACATTTCTTAGACACACACACAAAAAAAAAACACCATCTTAAGTTTAACGACTAGAACAGTGCTGAGATATATTGGAAGAAATACATTTATTTGATCTACGACTTCAAGGATTGTGTTTTACAAATTCTACTAAGTAGCTTCCAGTGCCAATTTCCATTAATGTACGATCGCACACACACACACGCACACACCCAAACCCATATTCCAGACATCTGCGAGCACAACTGTACTTTCCAGCATAAAAATCGTTCCAAAAATAAATTCGTCAGACAGTTTCTTCGTTTTTGAGATCGACTTAGACCCAATTAGTGCGCGTCGTTGGCTATAACGCATCGTTGTGACTCTTCGATATGGTCGTTTCAATCTGATCGATCCGTCGAAATGATGGCATATAGCTGGAACTGGCCTGGGTCACAATCGAATTGTTCGAGGAGCTCTGAAAGATATTAAATGTACTATATGTGAGAACTCTGATGAGATCTTGATAGTTCCTTTACAGCTACCTTCTTCTGGCGATAGGATCTTCCTCGAACGCGCGTGGTATTGCGCCGCACTGGGTTCACATGAGTGGACTTCTGGGAGAGACGAACCGAACTGAAAGTGCTGCCCCGATGTCCGCGACGAATCTGTGGCGATGGTGTACCCGTCGCTGAAAGATTAAAAGTTAGGAATGGATTATATATGGGGTATGTGAAGTACTTTCGATGAAACATACGTGTTCCGGCTATGGCTGTGCTCCGCTTGCTGGCCTGAAGCATGCCAAAGACCACGGCACTGAAGGAGCCATGATGCGAGGTCTGGCGCTGAAGATTCGGTGTTGGGGCTAGGGGTATGCCCGCTGGCAGGCGGACTGGGGAAATCAGTTGGCTCTCCGTGATGCCTTTGGGATGTACATAAAAGGTGGTCATCATCCCCTTGCCCTTTACATTGATTTCGCCGCGTTTCTAAAGGGAAGGAGAAAAGATACTCCTTTCAGAAATGAGCAAAAAATAAGTAAGAGTGTCGTACGTACCACACAAGTATAACCCCTAGAGCAGAGTAGTTCCGCTGTGTTGGCTGACACCTGGACACGCCAATTCTCGCCCGTGGAGTCCATGCGCGAGGCCACATTCACTGTATTCCCCCAGATATCGTAGACGGGCTTCCGGGCACCAATCACACCGCTGACCAGCGGACCACTGCAGATGCCCACGCGCAGCTGGAAGTTGTTGAAGGCATCCCCATTGATCTCCTCCAGCTTCTGTTTCATGGCAAAGGCGAACTCCACCAGGTCACACACGCTATCCTCGGAGGTTTCTCCCCGCGCACGCAGACTCTCGTGATTGAGACCGGCGGCAGCCATGTATGTGGCACCCACTGTCTTGATTTTCTCCACAGAAGCGAAGCGTGGCTCCTCCAGCAATTCATCAAAGTCGCCTACGAGAGAATGGAGAATGGGTGGGGGTGGGGGTGTTGGTGGGGGGATCCCAGATTCCATTAGACAGATGGAAGCGGGCAACGCATTTAATCAATCAACTCACAGATAATCTCGTTGAGGATGCGTATGCAGGCCTTGCCATTGTCAATGTCCTCGGAGTAAAAGTCCTGGAAGTTCGGTATGGAGGCGAACATAACCCCACATAGATTGTGCATCTTCGAATAAAGCTCGTCCGTATGCTCGTCGGACAGGTAATAGGCAGCCACATGGTCCGGCAAAATGTTCTGAAAGCCGGCAGTTAAATTAATGAGCCACAGACGGCACAGATAGCAATGGGGAGGCATGTTACCTTAATTAATGTGTCATTAAGCGCACGATTAGATTTCATGTTGGTCAGTTCACGCTCCGCTTGTTCCTTCCATATAAAGTCCAGACGTGAGGTGACCTTAGGAATGCGACCGCGAATGAGAGGTGTAAGCATTGGAAACAGTGGGAATCCTCAGCTGATGCTTACCTCCACCAATCGAGCATGGTAGCAGACCATTATGAGGAACGAGATGAGCAGTATCAGCATCTGTACGCCCAGCGGCATGCCTAGCTTGGACAGATCCCCCAGATTGAAGACGTCCCCCGTGCTGAACTTAAGCACAATCAGGGTGGTGTAGAAACCAACCATTCCCAGTGCCATCAGCGCCTTCACCAGATAATAGAGCTTCAGAGCAGTCGCCAGCGACACGAGACAGAGGACCCAGGTGAATACCAGATACTCGGGGTGTGCACACTCCCCCTCGATGTCGTTGGATCTGGGAATACCATAGAGATCCACGTAGCTGAAGTTGTTGAGCGATACACTGTGTCCGTTGCTGGTCAGTGTGTAGGGGCGATGCGACTGTTCGAATTGTTCCAGCGGCGGTGTGAGGTTCAGGGCATTGGCTAGGGTGCTCCGCATCAGCTCTTCTGTGGGGGCATTCGTGATGTTCTCATTCATTAGAGCATCCACAAGGGAGGCTGCCGAGGTGGCCGCTCCGCCACTGCTGGCTGCTGGTGTACTGATGGTGATGTTGTGATGAATGGTCGCCGATAGATACACATTCAGCTTGTACTCCTTCTCCGCCACTGAGGCATTCGAGGAGTAGAGAGCTCGCCGCAGCAGTCGCGAGTGCTCATCTGCAGTGCCAATGTATGTGGAAGAGGGACACAGGACTAGCCCAATGGCACTGAGCATACACATGGAGATGATTACCCCACAGATGAACAACGTGCGACGCTGCCGCTGATGCACCAGTTTGGCAGAGTTTGCCTTCAGGCAACGTGGGAGACCTGCAAATGGTGAGTCATAGATGATTTAGTAGGGAAAATGGGGTATATCTCACCTGGAAACTCTTCGGCCATGACTAGGACGCAGCAGAAGGTGAGGATCACTGTGCCCACCGACAGGCAAATAATAAGACGGATGCATCGCGGAATGATGATGACCTGGCACAGTACCATAAATATCCAAATGACAAACACACAGAGCATGTTGGAGCTAGACAGGAGGACAGAATTACAGGAGCAAAAGCAAAAGCAAGGGCAAAAAGCAAAAATCAATTAGCAACAGTTCATTAATTAAGTGAGCCCTGCAAGGGGGGGGGGGGGGGGCCTATTGTTTGCTTTCCATTAGCCTGGAACACCCGTATCCGTGTATACCCATACGCACCGGAACATATCCTCGCGCAGCTGGCAGAACTTCTGCTCCTGGCATTTGTCCTTGAACTTCAATGTCCAGGGATTCAAGTACTCCCTACGGATTTCCTTATTCGAATTGATTTGTATATTCTGCTCTATGAACTCGTCGATCTATAAGCAGGGATTGAGAGGGTAACCAAAGATATAAGGGCTTTTGGTGGGGATATCACGCACCTCCTCATCCAGTACTGTGACGGATACACGATGCTCCTGCTTGGCATCCACGAGTATGGAATCGGCACGGTTGAGGCCCTCTTCGGGACTGTTTAACTGTGGAAAGGAAGGGATATGGTAAAAGATTTAATTCCCATAGAGATGCCGGGAGATGAGAAGCTACTCACATTCTTGAACGGAATCTCGGGTATCCAATCCGTGGTGGACTCGTCCTCGATAATCAGCCCTTTGCCCTCGATTGCTTCCGCCAGATTCTGGATACTGGCTCCATTCCTGGGCCGCAGCTCCAGCGGTGCGGACATCATCGCCGTGGGGGAGGATACCGTGGACATTCCAGACGGTGGCCCGGTGTTGGCTCCCGTGCCGGCTCCTGCACCGCCATTCCTTAGACGGCGACTGTCCATGGCCACGCCCTCAACCACGTTGGGAAGCGAGTTCAGGGATATGTTCTTCTTCTGCTGCTGCTGCAGGAGCTGCGAGGGCTGCTGGGCGGGCACCGCAATGGTGGCCGCATACTCCAGGCTGCGTCCATCGATGCTCGCCCCATCACCGCCCATCGTTGCGGTGCCCCCCCCAATGCTGCCACTGCCGCTGGCTGATATGGACTTGGGCAAGGCGGGTGTCGGAATGGGCGTGGGCGTCGGGGTGGAGGAGCAGGCACATGCTCCCGATGTGGAGGCAGCAGCCACACTCCCCGCCAGGTGGGCGCTGCTGCGCGTGCCAAAGCGACGCTTGGGACTGTGTGAAGGAGTGGAAGGAGCGGAAAGAAGGAAGGAAGGAAGAGTGTTAATGCGTTAAGGGTTAACAATTGTCGGGCAGGGGAGGGGGGTCTGGTCGAACTTACCGCAGAGGTTCTGTGCGCTTGATGAGAAAGGTCTTGACGTTCAGCATTTTCAGATGATTGTCCCGACTGCCGCCATTGCCCGGCTCCACCTCGTAAGAGTCATTGAGGCACTTGAGCGTCGCCTCCGAGATGTGAACGCGCCTGAAGAGTAGAGCAGAGGAGGAGAGGAGAGGAGCGATTTCCAAATGTAGTTTGGCCAAAATTAAATTCAAATATTTGCATACGCTTTCTATGAATGTGCGTGGTGATTTCCCCCTCCCTTCCATCCCCAATTTTCTTTCTATAAAATTGTTCCTTTGTGTTTTCTGTGTGGGCGTGTGCCTCCTCCAATGGACTGTGTGTGTGTGCCCCTCATAATTGGGTCTGGTCTTAGGACTGGTTTAGGTTTGGTTTGCTTTGGTTCTTTAGTTCTGCTCCTGCTTCAGCTTCTGCTTCTGCTTCTGGTTACTGGTTACTGGTTACTGCGGCCCAGCCTATAATTACATCAAAGCATTTTGCATTAAATTGAGCTTTTCTTTTCGGAGGCTTTTCATTTTCTGTGTTTTTGGCTTGCGGTTGCTCGAATTTCCCTCTGGTTACTGCTCTGGCTCTGGGTCTCTGGTTTTCCTGTGTGTTTCCATTCTATTATTTGGTTTCTTGTGTCTAAACACGCCATGCTTGCAAAATTGCCTACCAATTGTTCAGAGGAGCCCAGAGAGAAGCCCAGTGAGAGAGGACCCGCAAATTGGCCAATTAAAACTGCAGCCAGCCTAAGATTTGGCCAAGAGAGTAAGTTTTTCAGCTTGGGGTGTAGTTTTGTTGGATGAAAATCGTTTGGCTTAGCTTGAGGGAGCCAACAGCAATCCCCGAATCAATAAGTTCAAGTTGGGGAAGTTTGGTAACAATAATTTTGATAAAGAAACTGCACTGGGTCCCATGCTAATGAATTCCCTTTATGAAGGACGTGTATGTATGTATGTATATGTACATATCCATGCCTATTAGACAGATGATATGTGTTTCCATTCCCTCCACTCCCAATTTCGATGGCAGCTCACGCAGATGCTTGGCTTACGGTCGCCGCCTCCGTTCACGTTGCTGTTGCCACCCACGGCAGAATGGCAGAATGGCAGAACGGCAGAACGGCAGGACGTGACTGGTTGTACTTACCCGGGTATGCCGCCGGATTCCATGTGATTTGCAATGATAACATCATTAGACCAGACGTCAAAATGCCATTTCTTGTTGCCGAGGACGCCGCACATAACCGAACCGCTGTGGATGCCGATGCGCATGTTTAGGTCCACCTGCAATTGCAAATCAGACGTTGGGTGTTCTTAAAATATGCAAGACCACACCAGACAGTGGGCCATGCACTTTATTCTCTTCTGTCAGTCAGTCGTTCAGTTTGTCAATCATTTAGTCAGTTGGTCAGTCAAACGGAGGAATGGCGCAGCAATTAAGTCGGGCCGACCAATTATGCGACTGCAGGCTGCATAGTAAATTCCCGAGAAGCGTACTACGAATGTAGAGTACATACATATGTATGTATGTATGTGTATGGTGTATGGCATATGCGGGGGGATTCCCCAACGTTTTCTGTGGCCAACCAAGGCCAACAAAAATCAATTAAATTCCTCTGTGTGGCACTTTGTCGTATGAAATTTTAACTCTCGTTGTCGCATTTTGGCCGCCAGTTTTGCCATTCCGTTGCCTTTTGCTCTGTTGAGATTTGCATACAAATGAATTGTCAACACGTTCAGAGCTCGCTCTGCTGTTACTCGTGCTGCTCCTCTGCTGGCCAGGGTCGAAGACAGGGCACAGGATTGTGCAACAAAAATACAAATAAACACCAACGCTGCAACCCTCCGAAAGCAAAAAAAAATTGCTGAAAAAACTGACGAAAAATGTGTATTCAATTTGTCAAAAAAACGTGCTTAAAAGATATCTGTTGACATTTTCAAACAGTTCCTCGTTTCCTTCCCCAAGAAAATGTAAATAAATGGCTTAAAGACCGCCCATGGACACTCCATTGGGTTTTCTGGGTCGGTCCTTTCTGGGCCACACTTACGTGAGTGTGCAAGCGCACATCCTTAATGGCCTTTATCATGTGCAGACCAGTTTCCACACTGCACACAGCGTGATCCGGTCGCGTCTTCCAGTTGTCGCTCTCGAACTGCGACACGCAGTAGTAACAATCGCCCAGAAGCTTCACACGCAGGCAGTGATTGTCCTGGGGAGTTAGGAAATTGTTCAATAAAGCAGTCATTGAATGCAGGACATGCAGGACATGCAGACAGCACACAGCACACAGCCCCCCCCCCACACCAAACGGCGACCAGAACATACCTCCGCTATACGATCGAATCTGGCAAAAAGGTCGTTTAATATCTTCACCAACTGCTGGGCCGATGTCTTGCTGGCCAATTCGGTGAAACCCTGTTTTTTTTTCGCACAAAACAAATGCAAATGCAAATTTTGGTAATAAACTTTTGAGTTGACTCCTTGCATGGCGTTTACTTACCTTGATGTCGGCAAAGAGTATGCTCACATTATCCATGGGATAGACATACAATTTGTTGAACTGCGTCTCCACCGTGGGATCCGTGCCCTTGTACATTTCGCTGCGTATTTGGTTGTTCACGATGTTCGGCAGGACTTCAAAAGAGGATAGGGATTAATGGGTTTTGAAAACAGGGCCAAAACGTATCATAAACTCAACGGCCCAAACACTCAAAAAGCCCTCTACAGTCCCTAGAGTTGTTACCCAACCCAATAGCGTAGGCTTTGATATCTATACTGGGCTGTGCTTTATACATATGTATGTATATGTAGGTATGGTTCTTAAGAGGTCGCTAAATATAACTGACCGACAAAATGGAATGTTAAGCGTGTGTTTTGTGTTTTGAGCCTCCGAATGATTTAAGATTCAATACTCACTTGAGTCCAAGAGCTTCTGGGTGCGCTGCAACTCCTTCTCGGACTCCTTCTTGTGCTCCATTGCCTTGTGAGTCTCGATGAAGGCCAAACGCTGTCCGCGATCCGTCAGATACTTGGTGTACATCCCGGCCACATTGATGGCCGTATACAGAATGAAATTGGCAAAGATCTGAAACAGAACGCAGTCCGCATTGATGCTGGCCTGCGGAAACACACGCACCCACACACACACACACACACACACACACACACACACACGAAAATATACAAAAATAGAGAGGACATGAGACTAGGAGGCCCGCAAAACCGTTTTCGGTTGACATTTTTCGCATTTACCTCGCCGTGCTGCAGCTTGATGATGGTGATTACGGCCAGATGGCAGCTGGCCGTGATGGTGCCGCCCACCACGCACCATTTCAGGGGCAACGGCAGCATGGCATACGGCACAAAGATGACGAACAGAATGTACCAGACCAGGTACTCGCGATCGGCAAAGCCCACGCCCTGGCCAACGAATCCTGGAAAAGCGGCGACAGAAAAGGTAGATGGTAGATGGTTGTAAAACATAACATTTATGACTCCCGCCGTTTGAGGCCCGAAAAAGGATTAGGCGATTAGGATTTTGACGGCCTGTGCAGGTGACGCATGATTTACGAGCCCCTCAGCGGAGGGATGACCGGCCCACTCACCCTGGATGTTGAAGAGCACCCACGTGCAGACCGCGGCCCAGTGCAAATAATTGTTGGCAAAACAGCGCCAGTATCCCAAAAAACAGATGGCCATATTGGCAATTCCACAGCAGATGGACCACGTGATGGCCGTGGCCATTGATTCGTACTGCAAGGGATTTTAATGAAAAGAAAAGGCAGTTCGGCCAAAGGTTTGTTTAAGCGTACCGTTCCATCGTCGTTCTCTAGGGGCCCCTGCTGCCGGCGGCGCAGCATCCAGACGAGGGCCAGCACTATCTTCAGCACAAAGTCCACCACATTCACGATGATCAGCGACTTCTGGCGCTGGCGATGGGTGTACGTCAGATAGCTGCGCTCCAGGGAGCTCTGCTTGAAGGAGTTAGTAAGCGAAGGACAGAGTATGCCCTTGACCACGTTGCCGCTCTTGAAGGCCGAATAGGTCTCGTTGTTCAGCGGCCGTTGGGGTCCACCACCAGCAATGCTGGAGATGGAGGCTCCCGATTCCAGTTCGTGATCTGCAAGAGGAATCGTTTTACATTCCCTTCAAGAGTTGTCAAGAGTCTTGACAGAGTCCGAACTTCAATACAGTTGCCACCCATCCGATTCGCTGCTTACCAAAATTGCTGTTGCCAAAGATGCTGCAGCTTTCGGTGCGCCGCTTGGGGCCATATGCTCGCTTCGCCTCCACAATCCGTACCGATTGGACCCGGAGTGGGGTCTGCTTGACCATTCCCATGCCCATGGCCCCCTTAAGACCGCCGCCTCCGGCGAGCATGGCCTGCTGCTTCTTGCGCAAATTGGACAAAATTGATGTGGTCGAGGCACGCAGCGAGGGGGGCAGGTCGCCATTGTCATCCGTCTGGGCCCCGTCGCCGGGCAGTCGTGGGATTTTCGACATGTCCGGTGGTGCCACCGATGCCATGGCTGTAGCTAGAGTGGCTATCGTTGTCGTCGTGGGCGTTGCTGTTGCTGTTGTGGTGCTGGTGCTGGTGCTGGTGGTGGTGGCGGTGGTGGTGGTTGCATCCTGCTGTTTTTGTTTTAGTTTCGTATTTAATTAGTGGTAAGTGCGTAGGCACATATTGACTTACCTCCAAGGAGGATGTTTCTGCTGCTGTTGCTGTTGCTGCTGCTGCTGCTGCTGCTGCTGCTGCTGCTGCTCCTATGACAGTGGCTGCCACTTGTGCCATTGTGGTGGTCGGGGAAGTGGCTGTGGCTTTAATCTGCTCATCATCTGTGGTTTGCGCTGCGGGATTACTTAGACCCAGACCATCGCAATCGCCATCGCCATCGCCATCGCCATGGCCGTCGTCGTCATCGTCATCGCCCTCCAGTTTTAGGTCGTCAATTTGTGCCAAGGCAATGGCGCCCCTGTTGGCGGCTCGTCGCAGCACCACCTTGTCCTCCTGCTCCTCTGGATCGGATGGCGCCTTCTTCTCCATCTCCTCCTTGGCGCCGACCGCCTCTTTCTTGTCCCCATCGGCGGCGCGTTTCGTGAGCTCTGGCGGGGCGGAATGTGTCAGAGTTTTGCTCTGTCGGCGCTGTTGAAGGGCGCACAAAGGTGTGGCGCTCAGTTGTCGCAGATGCACTTCATCCGACACCAGCTTGTCGTCGTCCATGTTCGGCTGCTGCTCCTCCTCCGCGCTTCTGCAAGTATATGGGACGGAGCTGTGCCTTAAATTTAAATTTTCTCTTTGAAGTTCTGTGTCTGCATTCTAATGAAGAAAAACAGTCCCCTTCCCCCTGCCTTCGACATGGGAAATTGTGTGGATTGTAAATTAATTTGCTAAGGTTTGAGGAATGTCTAAGGTCTTGGGCGAATTCCGCCACAAACCCTTAAACGTTTCTTTGATTTAATGATAAAAGTGGGAGCATTCAAATGTTTCGGGCTGTGTGCGTCTTTGACACTCTACAACTCTCTTTAATGGCATCATCCAATAAATCTTTGAGTGTTTCTTTTATTTTAAAGGTTTTCTAAAGAACAATCTTTACGAAAGTTAGAAATGACATTCAAATGCATTTGTCTTTGAATACAATCTTTTTTGTATACATTTCCAAAGAGAAAGAGAATTCAATATTCTCTGTTCAATATTCTTTCACACTCTCAGGAGCTGTTGAATAATTTCTTGTTTATTTGTCTGTTGATTTAGCTCTCGTTTCCTCTCTCCCGGTGCGGACACGCGCGTCCTGTCACACCGGATATGGTACGTATGCTTTATGGCAGATTATTTGAACCTTAATTCTCGATGCCGCAGCGGAAATACACAAAATGGCGGTACGGGCTCAGACGACAGCCACGCACTTACGCGAAAATGGCGCGCGTTGATGTCGTTGTCATTATTCAAATTAGCATTTAGCCACTCACACACACGGCTGCACACACACACACACGCACGTGCTGGCAGGAACACTCGCACGCATTGCTACATATGTCAGAATATAGCATACTTCTCAGGGCAGGCAGGAGAGCCTCCAAAAATGGAAAACTAAATTGAAAGTCCGACAGCAGAGACATGGCCCATAAATCGCAGTGAAACCTTAGAGATGTCGGAATATCTGTACAGATATACTCGCATATATCATTGTGAGGGCAAAACAAATACCGTTTTTGTTTTATATATGTTTTAATTCAATTTAGTATAATATTTTAGCATTTTCTAATACAATTTCACTTCATTTGCTTTCGCTTTTGCTCATTAGGCTTCCATTATGTGACAGTTATTATCAAATTGATGTTAAATCTTATCTGCTGGAAAAGAGACGTGAGTTTATTTTGGGATTGTTTTTTGGGTTTTGTGGAGGTTTGCTGCCAGACAGTGTGGATCATATTTGCTACATTTGCTATACTCGCTGTCCCAATCAATGTGTAGGATCCTATGGCACGCACTCTGCCCAACTCTGCTTTCTCTTTCTCCATCCATCTCTCTCTCTCTCTTTCGCTCTCTCTCTCTCTCTCTGGCTGTAGTTATCGGGCACCTTTATCTATTCACACTCGAACGTATTATCAGTTATTATTTCGGAATATAAAGAGCAAATGATGCATAATTCTATAAACCTTACAATGTTTTGAATAATGTTTAAATGAAGAGAGAAAATCAACATCTGAACTAGTTTTGGTGACGAAATAGTATAGTATGATGCAATTTTTATGGAGTGGAATTTCCCCAACACACGCGCCCAGCAAAACAAATCATTTTCGGAACAATTGGCAACAACAGATCGCCGATCAAGTGAACAGTCTGGTCTGTCGAGATTTTAGCACCTTTAAATGATTCAATCACCCATGCGACATTTAGCAGATGGAGACGGGATGGAGAGGGATTTATATTTACACACCTGTAAGTTGTAGTCCAATAAAACGATATCACATGCCTGAATCCGAAAAGATCACGTTCCGTTTCATTGATTAACACATTGGCGGCACATTTCCACACAGCTGGAGCTGGGACTGGATTGGATTGGATTTGGTTTGGATTGGATTGGAGTGGACAATGTACCATGGGCCTTCGGCTTAAGTTTTTCCTATGGGCAGCACTCAGCACTCAGCACTCCGGGTATACTATGGTGAGTAATAATCCCACAGATAAACAGAGAACACGACGCACACGAATCCGGTCGAATCGAGTCGAGTTTATCGCCAGCAAAACGGGCTAACGGGCTAACGGGCGATGGTGCAAGATAAACTTCTAATATAATTATCGCCTATATAAATGTGTTGATAATGGCGCAACAATATTCAAAAAAATAAAATCGATAAATCGAGCTGAGGGCCAGGGGACGGGGCATCTCCTTTCCCAACATATTTTCACTTTTCACAAGCGATTCACTCGCACAACTATGCACTTTAAAATGTTTCACTTTGCTGGGGGTTCTACGTCATCTTTTGGTATATTTATGTTGCCGTTTAGACCTACAACCAATGCACATATGTTATGTCTGCTCAACTGGTTTTATTTTCACTTCAGTGCCGCTTTTATTAAATATATTTCGCGTCTTTCCCATTGAACTGGCATTTGACAACTGAGCTAAACAAAAATTGCCATCGTCTGGATATAATATGATACTCTGGAGCTTCATTTTTGGGGGGTTCGATTCTCTCTGTTCTCTCTATGTATTTCTGCCTCTCTGGGGCGCTAAGTGAAATCAGTTTTGGTCAACATTGTTGCTGATATGGTAATTGACGAGAGTTTGGTTGGTTGACTGGCCCATGATAATGAGAGCGATAACACTGATGACTCTCCCAATGATAATCAGCAATGCAATTGATGGCTATATTTGAGCGGATTTCAATAGGAGAGGATTTTTGTGTGCTTGTTCAAAGGGTAAGGATGGGATGGGATGGGATGGGATGGGATGCGACAAAGATAATAGTTAATCTGTTTGAGCTGAATGTATTTAAGTCGGCCCTGTATGAGAATTTTCGCATTGAACGCAGAGAATTTCTTGAAGGACTGCAAAAGTTGCAGCAGGATGGGAGAAAGTGATACATCCATTTATTTACAGGCTGATCATAGATATACAGATATAGATATACATACGTATGTATATCCTTCACACAATATCCCTTCGCGGGGCACTGGGGGCCCCACACTGATCCGATCCATCTCTTGTTTTACCAAATTTCCTGTCAAGACTTGCCCTGAGATATGAAATGTCAAAGGCATGTCTGCACTGCTGGCTTTTATTTATATAGACATCCGTTGGGGCTTAGTTCCAAGTCGCCAATCAGGCCCGGCCCCCACTTTAGAGCACCAGGGGGACAGGAGCCGGAGGCGGCAGAGTGAGCCCTTTTTATGAGCTTTTGTTGGCTTGTTGAATTTATGGCCATAAGAAACTTGTTAAAGCACATTATTGGGTGTGTAACAAGTGTGTGGCTGTATGCGTGTGTATCCGTATCCGTATCCGTTTCTGTGGCTGCGACTGCATGTATGTGTATGTGAGTATACGTATCTGTGTCTGTGTCTGTGTCTGTGTCTGTGCCTGTGCCTGTGTCTTTGTTTGGTTTGTGTGTTCTCCGACTTTCGAACCCTGCGCCCGAGTCGGAGACATGAGGGAGGGAGGCAACCAGCTGCTTAGCTAAGTAGATTAAAGTCATATTTACACGTACACGTCTCTCCCGTCCCCTCCGTCTCGGCGTGTGGTTGTATGTATTTGTTTTTGTGTTTGTGCTCTGCGTTAAGTGGCAGCAATTAACACTTGACATATTTATGCTTAACCCAGGGGGCCCCCAAGCGGGCGGGCGGGTCGTTTCCCATGCATTATTGTCATGCCCCCAGAAGCAAAAACATCAGCGCTATAACTAACCACTTGCCAAGGCTAACGCCATCGATATGGTAACCGATGTCTTTGGGCAAGCTGCTTAGTTTATGTATTAAGCGTTTAAGCCCTTCCAAGTGGTCGTGTCCATGGGCATGGGCGTGGGCATGGGCGTGGCTGTCAGCACAGCTGGCACGATGCGTCGGGCATAAAGGTTGCCAAGGCATGGCTGCTTCTTGGGTGTGTGTGTGTGAAGTAAATATTTAAAGATAATTAGTAGAAGATTGACGGAAGATGATTGCCAAGGATATGGCTTTGCTACTACACAATTTCTTGATTGGTTGGGGCCATACAAATTAACCCAAAACTATTCCCAAAGGTTGTCCCATAAATTCCATTAAAATAAACAATGATTATGGGATCATTGATAATTAATTGGCGGCACGAGGCCAGGAAGGAGTGCCATCAAAACGATAGCAGCAGGTGTCCGCTTAACCTTAAAAGGAGTCCAACAACAAAAGCCCAGTCAATGACAGTGCACTACTTACTGGATATAACCATGAGGATATGATAGCTCTGGTTATGGTCATGTCTATGGCTACTTAATTTCGCTAAGAGTTCGAGCACATAAAATACTCCTCAAGGAGTCCTGTCTCCGCCGCAGGACCCTCTTAATATCACCCAACTTTTGTCTGTGTGCGAGTGTGCCGTGTCTGTTGGATTTGGGTTAATGTTGTACACTGGTCAACATGGGTGTGCAATTGACAGAGACGGACCCAGAGACAGACGAAGAGAAAGAGAAAGACCGCGCAACAAAGCAGAAAATATAATATAAAAAAAAACTAAATTACTGAGCGGCTCAGCACGGCTCTGCGGAGTAAAAAATCCATCAAAAAAAAAGGTAAAGTGCCGAGAATGGTGTCTCGTAGCGTACCATTATGAGCGTAGTATGTAAAGGATCAATCAGAATGGAATGGAATAAGACTTTCGACTCTTAAAAATAACATTACTTTCATAATTTTCTTTTGCTCCAGCTCGTGCTCGGCCTTGTCACGGATTATTATGCACGAAATTCGCTTACGCTGGACTCTCGTCTTTGATGTCCTTTTCTCGCTCTCTTGCTGCTGGGCGCAAAAAGGACTTGCGGCTCCAATCAAAGCGTTTTATTTGACGGCTGCTTCTGATTTGGGTAAACACATCACATGACGGGGGTTTCGTCGGTAGGGGTAGGACGAGCAATCAGAGTCTCTGTGGCAAAGACGAGTCCCAAAAGGCGAAAAGGCAATAAGCCGTATAAGTGGCCACTTTTTAAAGCAGCAATCAAGTTACCAAGTATTTGCCAGGCAGCCGGTCAGCCGGTCAGCCGGCCAGCCGGCCAGCCGGCATCCGTCCAGCCACCATCGTATTTGAATGCCATTAAAATTGACAAATTGTTCGCCCGGACTCAGGACTCGAACCACAAATCCTCCTCCTGATATTGTATTCCCAGAACACTTCACATTTACCAGGGAAATCTTAAGAGGAAGTGACATTGGGCATGGGGCTGGGGATGGGGATGGCAAAATGTATTCCTCATAAAAGTTCCCAGGACATGGCTATTTATGTTTACGGTGAACTAATTAGCTTCCCTGCTGCATAGACGTTCTTTCGGGGTGCAGCAAAAGTTTCTCCCATTAAAAGTCGCGCAACGTCTGTTGGCAACCACCCCACCCTCCCGCCTCCCGCCTCCCGCGTCCCCCCTCCCAACTAGCCACAGCCCTTGCCAATGCCCCTGCAATAGCTTCATTATTGATGTACCACTGACGAGGGTATTGCGGATGTGATAACAACAACAGGCGCTACGAAGGGGCTGTATTCGTGTGAATGTTATCGTAAAAGATACTTATTTAGTCGTAAGAATATATTGATGCAACTTTTCTGCAAAGTTTTCACAGAATTCAAGCCACATATGACTCAAGGTTCATATAGATGTCATAGAAATGAGAGTATCTACAAATTCGGACTCCGAGAGTAGAATTTCTCTTTTCACTTGTCATTAAAATTCACATTTTATGGCCTGGTGTTCTCCTATGCGGATGGAGATCCGCTTGGCTTTTACCTAGTTTTGTTTTCGCTTTTGTTGGGGGCTCCATCTCTCTCCCTGTCTCTGATTTTGTCGCTTGTTGTTTACTTGAAGTAAAAGATTTGCATAGAAAAAGAAATTTGCATAACATTAAACAGACATTTCAAGTCTTTGCTGACATATACAGCTGCTGGCTGCTCCTTGGAAACCCCCATTGAGATGCATAAACGGTTCGACCATGCCGGAAAGGGTGCTGCTAAAATTATATTACATTTATGGTCAGAAATTTAAGGTTTTGGGTTGTCGGAAGAGCAGGCTTTCAAAGAAATTATAGCTGTTTGATAGCCAGTCTTGAAATTCAATTGGAATGTAATTCATCTAATGACTCAATGATTCAACGTGTTTTAACATTGAAGAGTACTGGCCCCCACATAAAGCCACCACCTACCTACAAGTTGATTGTCTGTGCATTATTATGTAATTGAAAATGCATAATTCGATTAAATCACGGTCGAGCAGCACAATCCTTGGCAGCCTCCCTACACACCGAGCTCTTTTAATCGTTTTAATACTTGGTACTCGTGGAAAGCAAGGATATATTGTGTGTGCTGAAGTGTATGTAACAGGCGACTTCATACTTAAAGCAGCATCAGTGGCGTGATCATTACGGCCGGAAATCAAGAAAAGAAACGTTCTTAGCCTCTGCTTTGACTTATTCTGGGAGGTGTTTTCAAGTTAGTTCCCAAAATATTGGGTATGTCATAGTCGTCATGCCACCAATCGCACTATAACCTATTTTTTTTATTGTTGCAAAGTGAATTGGCAGAGAGCACGTGGCGTATACACAATTCCAGAGGCCACTCGCATAGCCAACTTTTAGTTGCCCTTTAAATGGCCCGCAAATATAGAGCATCTGAGTGGTTTTTCTTGCAAGTTGCTGCTGCAGCAATTCCGATGCCTTTTAAGGGATTGCGTGAGTCCTTTAAGCGGGTCCATTGGTCTCCGCGGGAATCAAATCAAGTGGCCTGGACTTGGTGTCGACTCGCAGATGGGTAGGGAAATGAAGACAGCAGCTTTGTCAGACGCGTCGTCTGTTGCCATTTATAGAGAATAATTGAAATATGAGATTGACATTGAATAGCTCCCGCCTTTGTACTGGCTGTTGTTGGTGTTTGCCGCCTCTTGTTGCCTGTTGGCTTTTCATGTGCCACAAATGGCATTGTGTTCGAATACACATTTTCCGACGGGGAGGAGTCGGAGTCCCATTCAATTGATTATTTTAAATATGCGAGTATATACAAAATACCGAAGGTCTCTTTAACATAGTATCTCCTCTATTTGGTCTGGAAGTGAATTTCATCAGAGTTTGTCCTAATCCAAAAGATTCCAGAATGCATCCGTAGAGATCCGTTCAATCCACAACATTGTGCCACACACTTAACCAAACTGTCAGCACTCACCTGAGGCAAATGCGCTCCTCTTCCTCCTCCAGTTCGACACTCATTGTGCGTCTATTCGGATGCTCGAGGTTTCACCTTTCCTCCACCTCCCTGCTGTTTGCGCTCCTCGTCAAGTGGGAGTTTTAACTGCCAGCGACAGAGGCAGCGACAGAATCCTTGAGGTTGACAGGAGGTTTTCACTCCTCCTGCTCGACGGGCTTTAAGCCGCCTTAAAGCGTTTTTAAGCTGTTGTCAATTTGCCTAATGCTGCCACAAAACGGGACAAGAGGCAGGGTCCATTGGCGACAAATGTATGTGGCATGGCGCCGACGTTCAGGGTAGCCAGTGCCAATCCAATCCGAAATCTGTAAACAGATAAGCAACAAATCGCATTAAGCATTCTCAATGAAGCTCAAGACTCTTTTCTTAAATTTCATGCAAAGAATAAAGAGTATCCCCTGCCACTGCCACTGTCACTGTCACTGCCACTGCCACAGCCACTACCACAACCGCTTGGGTAGTCTGCGCCTCCGTCTCCGTCTCCGGCTCCGTGCCAGCCATTCACATTTAACAATGGCAGTATATAATTTAATAAATAGTTGCAGTTGACAGATTTCAAGTGGATATGGCTGCGACGGCGCAAGGGCAAGGACGAGGACAAGGGGCAAGTGGGGGGCACTACACGTCAGGCAATGGCTCTATAGAGCTGTAGCATATAGTATAGTACCTATAGAGATGGTGACAATTGCGAAAGTGTGAACAAGAAGGTGGCATAAAAAACAAGCGAAAAAGAAACAAAAGCAATAGAGAGAAAAACTAGTTATGAAGCGATGCGATGGTTGGATACTCTTTCTAATTAATCTTCGTGGCAGATTGAAGCGTCGATATTCTAGATACATTGATGCTATAACTCCCATTCATATGTATTTATAGATTCCGAATTGTAGATCTTCCACTTCGAATCTGTGCTTTTTCCATAGACTTTCCATAGACCCTGCCAAATCAAAATTCAGAACTCGAATGCCCAAAATCAGAACAAACAAACTGAGCCTGGCAAAATCTGTATACATATGTATGTATGTACATATATGTAGTATATATTGTATGTGTTACTTTGCCATTTAAACTGTCGCCCGCTCTGTTTTGGGGGTGAGTGTCTGTTGTGGCTCCCTCCCACTCCCGCTCCCACTACTACTCGTCCCACAGCAACCACTAGAAATGTCAAATGTTTTTGCTCAACATGTGCGCCCCACAAAAAGAGGCACCATCAGCAGCAGCAGCAGCAGCAGCAGCAGCAGCAGCAGGAGGAGGATGGACCATTCAGAGGCTGCTTTTTATGTACTGCCCTTTGGCAATGCCATTGCCATTACGAGTGGCACCAGTAGCAGTAGCGCTACTAGCACCCACATGGCGCAACATGCAACATCAAGTCAAATTCAATCAGGGACTGCAACTTGATGATGGCCACTTGGCCATGCTGTCTGCGGTTCGCTGCCTGCCTGCCCCGCAATTGGATGAAGCGAAGGCGAACACGGGGCTGGGCTGGTTATTATTGAGCCGTAAAACACAATTTAATGCCATTTAACAGGATGCACTTAACCGTCATCGCGTACAGGGTGTCTGTTAGTCCTTTGGCGCGCTCGAGGGGCAATTTCTCGTCATAAATATGCGACAGATCCGATCCCCCTGGCACCCCGCCTGATCCCGTATGCAGGATATGTTTTATTGCCATCTTCGCATATTTATCGTGCACATGTTTTTTATGTCCCCTGCAATGATTTATACGCATCCTGTTGCGCCGTAAGGAGCGGGGGATACTTCTGAGAATTTTCCTGGAGCTTCCGCTCCTTTCATTTCATTTCGTATCGTTTCGCTATCGTTCCTCTTCGTTCCTCTTCGTTCCTTTTTTTGCGCTTGACAATGTAACCAGTTTATGCCGTTGCCAGCCAAACTTCCGCTTGGTCTAACGTGTTGCTGGGCTGCTTTGCCAGTCCCACTCCCACTCCCAATCCCAATCCCACTCCCTTTCGCAGTTTCGATTTCCAGCCATTGCTGTGGCTGTTCTTTCAACGCATTTATGGGCGGAATGGCGTTCTTAAAATTTGTTTAAAAACATATAAAAGCCCCGCAAAGGGAGACAAAACTGTCAGCGACAATAGGGCGACGCAGCAGGTGCAAGTCCAGGAATAGGATACCACTCCGCTCGGAAGGTCCTTTGTGTATCTCTTACACAGACAAAAGAGTTCATAGCACTTGGATCACGCACCGCGACTGGGCAGGGGTGCCGTACGACTCAACGTCAGGGCAAACAAATTGACTGTAAATATTCTTACGATTGTTTTTTGTGTCGCAGCAGAGTTGTACAAATTTTGCGAGCTGCGTCAAAATGTCAGGCATGTCCCCCCAGCCGATTTATGTCGCATTCAGCAAACACTTCGTTGGTGTTGGTGTCCTGTTTGCTGTTCGCCAGGGGCACACCATTTTGCCCCATCGCGCGCGGCTGAAAATAATTAAGTTTTTTGATTCATGTCGAAACCAGAGAGACAAAGGCGACTCAACTACTCATCGTGCTGCAGGAGGCGGGGGAGAGGTCGAAGAGAGAAGCAAGAGGTAAGAGGTAAGAGGAGCTGCCAAGGACATGTACACGGACATGCCAAAGGATTGCAGCTGGCAATTTGCCTCCTGCTACCTCCTGCTGCTCTGGCTAGTCTTTCTTCTTCTGCCTCTGCACCTTTTGTTGTTTGCCACATTCTCGCATTAAGCCAGCGATTTATGTTGCATGAAAGGAGCGATAAACAAACAAACGGACCACAGCATACCCCAACATGAATCCTGCAATCGGAGTTGGCCTCTGGCGCGGCTTACCCCAGTACCCACAGGGGTGGACCTGCAACCCGGCTGCAGTTTCAGCTCCAGTTCCAGTTACTGGAGTAGTTTACGGGCATTTACGCGCTTCTTAAAAATAAATGAATGACCCGGTGCGAACAAGAGATGTTGGGGCCAGGCCACGGCCATGGCCACCATTCACCATCCACCATCCACCATAGAAGCCCATAAGCAGGAGTGTCTCCTGTGCAGGCGAACTCTCGGACCTTTTTAATTAATTATTGTAAGCACCATGAGCTGGCATAGTTGGGTGTGAACTATTCTCTTGATAAGCCCCATCTGGAAAGTGGCCAACGAAGCAAAATAACTCTCAATGATCGTCACGGGAGAGGTTGTAAAGATATCTCTTTAATTACGCTTTAATTAGGTCTATTAGCAGTGGAAGTATTTCGTTTCGTTTTTTTTAGTGAAAGGCTCGAATATATGGCATTTGTATGTTCAATTTTGGATTTGTTTGAATTTTAAATGATAAGGAATACTGTACTCAATGGATTTGACTGGTTTGGGTTACAAAAATTCGTTTAATTCAATTTTTGATACATTTGAATATTTCTTTCTCATTTTTTCAATAAATCGATTGTATTTTTCATTTATATTCGGCAATAATTTTGACTAAGTTTGACTATAATATAATATAATAGAATATAACTTTTCAAGCGCTTTTTTTTTATTGATTATAAATTAAAATGTAAAATTTGTTGGTGTTCTTCCGTTTTATTTTCCTACATATATTGAATATTAATTTATTAGAATTAAAGGTAAAATATTCTTTTTGTGCATACATTTTGTCATATTCTCAACGAGTTGCTACTTGCTACTAATTAAAACTTAAATTAGTTCTTAACTTTAGTTTCCTATTTTCTTCTTTTAACATATAAAGATAGAAAACCTTTAGCTCTTTTTTTAATTAATTCTAATTTAAAAGATTACATTTTGGATGGTTCACAGACTAAAATTAAAATAACTACTTTTCCTGTTGTCATTATTCGAAGTTAGCTTCAATTTCCACAGCATTATTTACCTTGAATTAAATAATATAGGTGTATGTACATATGCTAACGAAATCCGTTTCCATTCAGCAGTCCACACTGCGAGTGCACAATGGGCCCGACCGAAAACTATTGCCTACTTTCAGGCTTTACATTTTAGATTTCCGTCCAGCGACCATTTTAATGACCTTTAAAAGTGATGAATAAATATTTTCGTGTGGGGAAATACATATCAAACATAATTTATTATTCAATGCGTTTCAATATTAATCTGATGCGTTCTAGCTGTCAGCGCTGAAATTGAGGCTTTAATTGAATTGGGAAAATGTATGAAAAGCATGCCACGTGCATAAATTGAATCGTTTCTGGGAGATTCCATAGAATGGTCGACGGAGCGACGGCGGATGGGTGTCGCTCAGAATTGTGTGTTTACGCTTTTGGCAGCACATTTTTCCCCATTTACCACTGGCTATTTATTTTAATTTGCCCACAAAATGTCTGCTAATCATGGCATTCGCTCGTTTACATTATGCGGTTGTGTTTTCCTCTTTCCCCCTTCCTTTGTCTGCGTTTCTGTTCTGAGTTGTTGTTGCTGTTTCTAGTAGTGGAATGCATTAGCTGTGACTGCATATTGCATGACTTGCCATAGAAATGCTTTTACAGGTGCCCCGAGCATTGGTATTCAGGGATTTAGCATATCATGATTCGTATCCTCCTACGCGTATGTTCATTTCACCAAATAAAATAACGTTGAAGGATTTGTGTTCGGAGATACAACGGGAACGTTTTGGCATTCTCTCACAGAGTCCAACGATCCAATAACTTTTTGAATATTCACACATAAAATATTTGTAATGCAACGTCAAAAGACTCAATAAAACGCCACTGCAATAAAATTCCAAGCCCAGCAAAACTATTTACCCAAAAAAGGAGCTGACTTTTTATGGACTGATAAGCTCAAAAGAGAGTCAAGCACCTGCTGGGATAAGAGGATGAGTGGGTTTTTGTGCATGAGCATACCTCGATCAAACTTTAGTTCTTTTAATTCAACAAAAAATCTGTAAAAACGGAAAATAGAAATCCACATAAAACGCATTGCACTAAGCCAACATTGTATCACTCTCCAGCTCTACTGCAGCCCTTCTTGCGTCCATGCAAAGCGTTTGTAACCCCTTTAGGCCCTGCTTTCAGCCTGCAATGCAGAATATTTTAAAATAAAATACATTTCTCGCTTTGACCAAAAACAAATTTGAGAGACGCCAAACGACAAACTCGAAGAATGTTGCATAAATTAAACGGTGAAGAGAAGGCAATGGAAATTTAATAGAAGGGATGTACAGAGGAAGAGCTAGCTGGGAGGGGAGGTTGGTTCCAAGGGATAACTGACTTTGAGTGACGTTGAAGCGTGCTTTAAATTATGATTAAACAGGGAATTAAATGGTTTGTGTTTAGCCTTAATGTCTACATAGCCATCCGCTACAGCGCACAGGCCGCTTCACCGCTTCACCGCTCCCGCCAGCGTCTGCTGGAAAATTAATGAAAACTGTGAGAGTTTCAATTATGTTTTTCCAGTCTTCCCCTCTATGCTGTTTCGCTCTCTCTATCCTTCTGTTGGCTGTCTCGTTTGCACTGCTGTTGTTTGGACAATGACAAACTACTTGCATGTGTGTGCTCCTTATTTTCCATTTTTCCATTTTTGTTTGGTTTTTTTGTATACTTTTCCTCTTGCTATGAAAATTATTATCTTCCCATTAATTTTGTACATACCATCCTATCCCAGCCCACGTGCCACCTTTAAGCGAGAAATTTAATACAAAATTAACTCTTTCTTGTGTGTATTTAATTTTTCAATTATTATGTCTTTATAGCTGTTTGTCTTGGCAGCAGTTGCCCATTTTATTTTATGGTTTTTTCAGCTTGTATATTTGGCTTAGACCCATTTTGGGTGTGCTGTGTGTGTTTATCAAAGCCGCAGCCTGAAAAATATTCTTAGAGAGAGGGGCACCAGAAGATGGGCAAATAAACGGACAAACCAGGAAGATATCGGAGCCATAGGGCACGCAGGTCGCACTCTTCCCTATAAGATATTTATTTCGAAATGTGGGACAATTATTCCCATGTTCGTTCTTGAAGAACACTTGGAAACTGCGCATAAAGATGCAGAAAACTTCCACAGTTTCTTGAACAATCATTTTGCACTTCAGCGAAAATGCAGTTGCATAAATATAAGGAAAGCGAGTAGGTCCTGGGTAATATTGGGTAATTGGGAGCAAGCTTTAGCTTAAGAGAACTTCTCAGAAATGGATTAAGAAGAAAATATATTGAAAACTTACGTTAGTTCTAAGAAAATATGTTAATATTGCGACCAATATTGTCAAAAGTTGTATCCCTCAAAAAATGTCTTCTTGTGGCATTCTTGCGGTATGGAACTTCGCAGAACTTGATTCAGTGCAAAGATTATTAAAATCTTAGCTAAGATAAAAGAAAAGATGCTCTTCTTCTTCTTCTTTCCTTGTTGGGGACAATTAATGACAAAGGATTCGAGAAAGCAGGAAGCATTGAAAACTACCCATTATTCTAGGTAAAAAGGTTAAGATTCAAGAAAGTTGAAACTTGGGGCATACTTTGGCTTAAGGTGCTTTCATATCTTAGAGAAACACATCTCCTCAAAGCCAGATTAGACAGACACAATTTCCAATACAGTTTTTAGCAAAGTTAAGGCCCTCATTCCTTAAACTGAACGAAAGCTGAAACTTTGTCGACTTGTCGTCTGCCCCTGCAATTGCAGTCAAAGTTTCATATTTGGCTATCCCCACTATATTTGGTCCACTATTTGTTTTTTTATTGTTTGCCACTTGAGCGGACTCCCTTCGATGCCATGCCCGTGCCCCCTTCGAACCGCCTGGTTCGCTGCGCTGTCTCCACTTTGTGCCCAAAAGCAAATAAACAGGCAAACTGAATAAGTGAATTTTTATCAGCTCTAAAAGTAAATAGACAACAAGATATTCTTGGCAGAACACCCCCGAATACCCCCGAGTATACGAGTATATTCATGCTCGTTAACGCTGCTCGAAAATGGAGCATTTTAATGGTCTGCATATGAACGGATTTCGCTCTGGCTGTTGCCAATAAAACGTATAGAGAACCGGGGAAAGAGTCTGCCAGAGAAGGGATAACTTAAACAGATAAGAAAGCAATTCAAGTATTATAATGTATTTACATGTGTATATCTTTAAATAGTCGCAAATTTCGTTTTATCACTTTACTGATTCTTTTCTGTTGTAGTTTCTCTAGTTTCGCACTCAGTGACTCACGCGGAGGTCTCATAGCATGACACTCTGCTTAAATGGATTTGATATGCGGTGCCTTTTAAGGCGGCCAAAAGCTATTAAAATCCGCCAGATTGATCAGTGACTGGCAAGGCCAAACTGGGAATTGCAATGGAAGAATGCAACTGGAGGCAACAGTTTTCCATAGTTTTCCATTCAAAAATTAAATAATGTTGAATGAAATCGAATTAGGTAAGATTCGGTTATTAATTTGTCTCAATTTTTCCCACAACGCCGCCTGAATCAGTAATTTTCCCGCTGCGAAATAGACCGGGCACATCTTAAAAATGTATTTTTACAATTTGTTTATATTTCGTCTATGGTTTTCGGGTTAGATGTGATCGCCTTTAGGCTCAAGTGATTTCGGGTGTGTCGGGGTGGCATTTCGGCTCTTAGATGCCAGATAAAGCTGAATTCTGTCTTTCGGGGGACTTCAGTTGATGGAGAAACTTCACGACTGCCAAAAACCGCGAGCCAGGAGAAAGTTTCCCAGTTGTTGCAGTTTTTGGTGGTTTCAGCATTGTTTGGTTTTTCCTTTTTTCTTGTTTTCGTCCGTTTTCGATTGCAGCATAGCCTTGGCAGCAATTTGACAGACATAAACAAAAGAGGTGGGGGACAAAACCAGAAAACACACAACAGTAAAAGGCAAATTCTGGTAACGAAATTTAAACACTCTTTCGGTTATCTGATTCCACAACGAAGACGTATACCCTATACTTGCTCTTAATCATACTTATGATCTCTCGCTAAAGAAAATATCATTCGTTACGACATCCTTCTGTCCTTTTGTACATCCTGTAATCTCTGTTTTTTATGGGAAACCGATTTAGACTTTTTATTGTAGGAAACACGTGCTGGATCCATTTACTCCAAGTACTTCCCGTGCTCCTGGTTTCTTTTCAGAAAACTGTACGAATGAATGAATCTTTCCATCCGAGTGCCTCCTGTAGTTGCAGAAGCAATAGAAGTGACAGATCTCTGTTCAGCACAAAAAGTCTTCTTTAAGGCAGTATACCCCTATCATAAAGTGCATTCCGTAGTCAAAGCAAACTGCAATTGTTGTGCGGTTGGCCATTGCATCCGCAAGTTGTGAGCGCGGCTGAAACTAGGCTACAATGTTTGAGCCACAGCCAAGAGCACCAGATGCAGCATCAGCAGCAGTAGCAGAATCAAAACAAGAACAATTAGTACAGCTCATGGTTCAGCTGCCGAACCATAAGTTTTTCTTGGCAAGAGACACACCGACAGGCAGTTTAGTTCTGCTGCTGCTGTCTGGGGAGCGGTTAACCAAGTTAAGTACGAGTCCCGTCCCGTGCGAATGTTGTTCGGCAGGCCAGACCAGGCCCCTCTTTTTGGCAGAGTTTCGTCTAGTATGGTCGAAACTGAAACGTAATTAAATGCGGCTGAGGAGGCAATTATTCTGTCATTTATCTGATGCGAGTAAGCTAAAAAGTATCCAGAAACTTTTGCTGATCCTTCCTATCTCCCTGTTCAGATCTTCTTGTGTTCCTTTGAGCGCTTCTGCTTAGCGACATGTCTAGCGAGGACGGTTTGGTTCCGTAGGTAAACTTTCCTGGCTTCTAGGTGCAGTGAAACGTATATTAAGTGTACGCCATGGCATCCCATACAATCCCTGGCGGATACTTTACATTTATTTACTTGTCGCTGGGCATATTAAATTCCTGCCCCTCGCCGCGATACCTGCTCTCGATTCTCCAGACTTTCCTCTCCCCATTAAACCGCCTAAAGTTGAATGAATGAATGTAACTTTCAAGGCCTTTCCCATCAAATTGCTTTCTTGAGGGCGACGCCATCGTCGTTGTGTGAATTGTGTGATTGAAGCATAAATAAATTCATTAAATTTTTTTTGCCCAGCAAAAAACCCATAGCAGAATCGAAGTAAATTTTTTCCAGCAAAGCTTTTGTCCGATTTTCTTCCGCCTAGAGGCTTGGGCATCCGTTCAACAGGTTTTTATCCACTGCCTTTGCCGGAACCTCGACCTTCTTGAATGCGTCTTATTGATTCAAGCATAAAAATAACTGCAGGATGTTTCGGATTCCTGTATTGTACTGTAATCTGTGTATCCTCGGTCTTCTGTGTCTGTAACTTGCCCCTGGCTCTGGCTTTGGCTTTGGCTTTGGCGTTGGCTTTGGCGTTGGCTTTGGCTACTGAGTAGTGCATCTTGTACATTATACATCTCAATGTCAAGTCTGAGTCTGAGCTCGTCTCGGGGCCGTGCTTGTCACGACCTCATTATGTATAAATTTCAATTGCCATTGGCCTGACGGATTGACAATGAGGCTGACTATAAAGAAAGGCAGATAACTTTCCATTTGATTGGATGAAATTTGTGCAAAGACAATTCATTCAAAAGCTTAAAACTATAAAACAGATTTAGTTCTGGACTTTATACTGGCACAATAAGCTCCAATTAATTAGCTATTAACACGTGGTCTTAGTCCTTGACTCTATGCTCTGAACGCTCTGAACGCTCTGAACGTTCTGGTATCCCCACAAAGGAGCTTCCCCAACTTAATATGTATCATTCTGCCGTTGGCTTCCGAGTCAACGAGTCTCCGGTACATTTTACCTTTTAGAGACTAATCCTGCGGCTTTGCCGCATAATGCGTCAAATTACTAATTAAGAACTGCAGTAGTCGCAATTTTTTGCCTTCTGTTGGCCCGATTAGTCACCCTGTCATTAGGGTGGCCCTCACACCAGAGAAACGGTTTCTGCTTGCGTGCTCAGACATGACCAGTCGCACATTTGATTATGACAAACAGGCACATACTGACCAACACACACACACACTCACACACACATACCAATTAGCCAAAGGCGTGTCCTTAAAGGCTGAAAAGTAGACTACGTATGGTGTTGTGTGGACTTTTGCCACATACAACTCATATTTGGCCAAAAATTAACGGCCTGGCCACAATTTGTGTCACGTCGCAGTCGCAGTCGCAGTAGCAGAAAACCAATTAAGATCCACATTGGGAGAAAGATTAAATATAGACCGCGTGGAGGCTGTACATGCCTATTTTTAGGGTCAACACGGGCGCAGGGTCAAGCACATCACCTAGCCGGCCCAGACCAGACCAGACCAGACACGGCAGGTGTCCATCAGCGTCTAATCAACCCTTGATTCGTGCATATTTACAACCTCAAATGTATTTGCGTCTACGAAGCCGAAAGAGTTGCCGGCGGGGGTGTGTGTAGTCGCAGGTTTTTCGGAAAACTCAGCGAAGCTGCAATAATGCGGATTGATTTTCATTTCCAGCTGTAGACAACTCCACATCCTAGCATCCATCTACAACAATCCTCCAACAACAGGACACATCCATCGCCTTCCTGCGCTCACCATTCCATTTTCGCATCTAATGAAATACTGAAAGCTTTGGACAAATTTCGAATTTTACGCCTAAATACTTGGGGAAATTGTTGATTTGATTTTGGCCGTGTGAAAACTTTTTAATTAATTGGCCTCAACTTTGCAGTGGCTCTAATTTTTCGTTGTTGTCGGATGTGGGATCCTAGCTGGGCCTTGCCGAATGTCAAAACGTGACCCAAAAGTTGTTGTTGTTGTTGTTGTTAGTGAATTCCCGGATACGGACGTGACAGTAATAGGTCATGCTCGAGTCGATGCGTTTCGATATTTGGCCTGGCCGGCCCCGAATCAAAAGTTTGCTTTATTTGATTTTGATTTGATATTTTTTTGGAACAAAATAAATTTACCTTTACTTTTGCGGTATTAAAAGTTGTTTTTACTGCAAAACTTTTATGTTTTTGTTTCCCATTTAGAGGATTCCAGCGTTCGAGTGAATAATTTCAATAATTCGTCATCAATTTCAAGCGGTTTAGTATTTATAAGGAAGAAAAAAAAAAAAGTTTTCACTTTTTTAAAATGCCTGTAAATGGTACAGATACTTAACTATGTTTTATTTTTTCAATATATTTTTGCGTTAAATTGTATGTTTATCAATGTGCAGCCTTGGTTTTAATTGGAAATTAATTTGATTAATGAAAATTTTGCTTGTTGGGCTTCAACGCTCAAGTATTTGTCGCACAATTTCCCGCCGGGAATCACTTTTGAAAATTAAATTTTCGGCTTGCCATGGATTCAATGTAATTAAATTTAAAAAAAATGTATTTTCAATTATCTGCATTTCATGTAATTACACGCACTTAGCACCTTGGCTGACTTTCAAACAGGAACCTAGCGCGCGCCCAAATCGGTAATAGGACAGCTCCGAGTGCTCGTTCCGGTGTGTTCCGATGGCAATGCGGCGTATACGCAACTTCCTGCCGCACAGCGTCGCGTTCATTCGGCTACTGAACGGTCGCTCGGTGCTGACACAACGAAAACCGGCGGCAACGAGACATTGGAAGCAACAAGCGCGCACGCTGCAAGCCCAGAAGCGAAACTCGGGGCGCCTCCGATATTGGTTTACCGCCATTGTCCCCCTTCCTACCCCATCCACCGTGACGTCATCGGGCGGATGGGGGGTGTTGGTTCAGTGTTAGATGCGTAATTAAAATGTCTGCATAATTAAATATGGGAGATTTAGTTTTTATCTATCTGACATATTTATTTATCGCATGGACCGAAAATCTGACGTGAACCTACCTGCAGCAACCACCTGTTTGCTTAAAAGTCTGTTAATTGAAGCTTTCGGCTAGCTTTATAGAGCTTGTTTCTTCAAAGTTGTTCTGAAAGCTTTTTATATGCTTACCAGCACAATGTCTCATCAAATACAAGACAATACCAAATACAGTACAAATGTAATACCTTTGCTAGTTTCGTGTACAAGCACATTTTTTTTGTATATATATTTTGTTTTTATTTTATTAGAAATCAGCTTTACTTAAACTATGATCTAATATACATTTTAATGATATGTTATTCAGCAAATTTTTCTATTTTTTATGTTCGATGAGTGAAGACGTTTGAGTCTGCGTGGGATTTGGGGGTGCCGTAATCCTCTAGCTGTTTCATTTGGATGGTTAATGACAAGCACAAAAGTGTAGGTCTTTACACTGCTAAAACTAAATTTTTCTGAAATTTTTCTTGGGTTATGGTAGAACATGGAGATTATCAGAAATCTTTTAATATATATATTTACTCCAGTATTTTTGGTGGCATTCTAACCCCTCTTAACGCTTTGCAGATCAGTTTCGAAGAATCTCCCAACTACTACAACCGTTTCCTTTAAATTGAGAAAAAAAGGCATATTATATGACAGAATATATGCGCCAAAGACGATTGGTGAAGCACAAGTTGAATTTGATTACGATAGCTTTGCCCGGAGTTCAGATCTACAGGTCTCGGAAGTATGATACGGACTGTAGTGCTGCAAATGTAGGATAAATGCCAAACTTTCGACATGCGGTGCACAGCTATGTGGTGCCGCAGTAGTATCCACATAAAATTCGTAGAATGGTCTATTGTTTAAAAACATCGTCATCTTCCACTCAACAGGGCCATTAACGATCGTCGGTCCCAAGAAGCAATGGAGTAGAGCATTCCCTAGACGTGGCTTCTTCAGTTTACGATGGGCCGTTACCTTTTTCTAGTGGCAGCACTCACTAAAATAGAGTTCGTTTTACTTGAGGATTTTCCCATAATCCATGGATAGTCATTTAGTCCTCGAATCGACCTCCCAACTGATCGGAATTTAGAGAACTCCGAGATTTTAAGCCTGCTTTCGGACTCTTACAACCATAATGTGATTCTGAATGATATTTTATATTTTGTTAAGTCTTTAGAAATAATTTTATCCATTAATTTTTTTATTTTGTGTGAAAAATAAAAGAAATTAGCTATAAAATAAAATACAACCTTTACATAATACAAAGGAAAAAAAATCGATAATATCCCTAAATATATCCATATAAACTTATTTTTTCATGTGGTTGGAGTTAAATATAGCGCACATTAACGGAAACGGTTTTGGTAACTGAAACGGTGTTGAAACGGAAACGACGCGATTTTTGCTTTCAGTCAATGAAAATCGTCAAAAATGTATTGCTAAACATAATGCTGCAGCAACATGTACAAAGGTTGCGGCCACAATTCAATAAAAACAATTCATAATGCAAATTTAATAATTTTAGCGCAGTTCAGGTGAAAGATATCATGGTTTTTTTAAGCTCAGAGGAAAGGTGGCATGAATTTACAAGAAGAATTTAAAATCGTTAATATTTTCCGCCATTTACCTCAAGTAGTTGAACCATTTAAAAATAGGGGGCTTAAGTGGGCTAATTTTGGATTTGCTTAAAAATAAATGTGGCCAAACTGTCACTAGAGCTAAAACTGATGCAATAAAACCCGCGTGGAAGTCAGCAATAGAGAATATAAAGCAGCGAAGGATCAAACAACGCACTAATTTCCATATCGTTTTCTTGCAGACGACGTCGCTCGACTCTGAATACGGAAATACGCCAAAACACACAAAATGTGCGGAATTTTTGCAATATTTTCAAGGGATTCGAAGCCTGTTGGCACGCAGGTTCTGCACGGCAGCAAGCATAGTCTGCGCGAGATGGCCTACCGCCAGAGTGGAAAGCAGCGGCATCGTGGCCCCGACTCTACTGGCGTCCATGTCATCGCAGAGGATGGTGTGGCCATGGTCCACGAACGTCTGCGCATTGTGGGTGTGGAGCGGGGTGACCAGCCGTTTGTGTCCAACGATGGGAACGTGGTGCTGGTGGCCAACGGAGAGATCTACAACTACCTGGAGCTGTCGGCGGAGATAGCAAAGCGGCTTGGAACCTACAAGCCGAAGAGTGACTGTCACGTCATCCTGGAGTTGTACGAGGTCTATGGGGAGGATCTACTGAGCCACATCACCGGAATGTTCGCCTTCGCCCTGTACGACAAACGCACGAAGCAAGTGCTCCTTGCCAGGGATCCCTTTGGCATCATTCCCATGTACATCGGCGAGGATAAGGCCGGTAACATGTGGGTGGCCTCCGAAATGAAGTGCTTGGTGGACACTTGTAGCAAAGTGGAGACGTTTACGCCGGGCGAAGCTCGCTTCGGACGCGTGGGAGAGATGCGAACCTTCCGGCACTTTCAGCAATCCTGGATCAAGGAACTTCCTACCAACCCTTGCGACCTGAACCTACTCCGTTCCAGCCTGGAGTCGGCGGTGCGCACACATCTCCACTGCGACGTCAACTTTGGGGCTCTGCTGTCGGGGGGCGTGGACTCCAGCCTGATTGCCGCGATCGCCACGAAGATCATGCGGGAGAAGGACCCTTACTATCGCCTGAAGACCTTCTCTGTGGGTCTGGCCGATGCGCCCGATTTTAAGGCGGCCCGCCACGTGGCCAAGTACATCGGCAGTGACCACAAGGAGATCGTCTTTCAAATTGATGAGGCCCTAGACGGGATCCGCGATATTGTCTATCACCTGGAGACCTATGACGTCACCACTGTGCGCTGCAGCCTGCCAATGCTGCTGCTGACCCGCTACATCAAGAGTACCGGCATCAAGATGATCCTCTCCGGCGAGGGGGCGGACGAGATCTTCGGCGGATACCTGTACTTCCACAAGGCCCCCAACTGCGAGCAGTTCCACCAGGAGCTGGTAAAGCGCGTACAGCAGCTACATCTCTCCGACTGCCTGCGCGCCAACAAGGTGGCGATGGCCAAGGGCGTGGAGCTGCGCGTACCCTTCCTGGACACGGGCTTCGTCAATCATGTGATGCAGATCCGGCCCCAGGACAAGATTCCTGGCGAGCTCAACGCGTTTGCCGAAGCCCTAGGACCCTTGAGGCGCATTGAGAAGTACGTGTTGCGGGCTGCCTTCACCGAAAACTATTTGCCGGACGACGTGCTTTGGCGCCAGAAGGAGCAGTTTTCCGACGGCGTCGGCTACGACTGGATTGATAGCATCCGCCGTGTGGCCACCAGTCACGTGGGAGACGAGGAGTTCGCCGAGGCTACCCGCAGATTCCCCTTCAACACGCCCACCACAAAAGAGGCATTCTACTATCGATGCATCTTCGAGGAGCAGTTCCCGGTCGAGGGAGCGGCCCGCACGGTGGTCAGGTGGGTGCCACGCCTGGATTGGGGCTGTCCGGAGGACCCCTCGGGACGGGCACAGGCCGTCCATCAAGTCAATAAAGACGTTATAATTTAATTTACTTAAGTTAGGTAGAAATAGCATTTTATTGAAGCACAATGAAAAGAATTTCTAGCAATGCAAGTACATTAATCGAATCTACAGACACCTATATACCCACTAGTATGATTAAATAAATCTCAGCTCAGCACTTTATGGTAATTGAAGAGGTTTCCATTTCATTTAAATATTTATGCAGCTGGCTATCAAATGCGCTGACACATGTGAAGTAAGATGGGTTTAGATTTCGTAATGAGTCGTTTGGCGAACGTGGCAAAGCCGGCTGAAAGTAGGAGCCCTCTTTCCCGAGGGTGAATTGAGTTGCGCACAGCGTTCCTGAGAACGGTTGGACGTCGTAGGGGAAAGCCTGCCTTCAAGCTTAGATAGATATACAGCTGTTTAGAGGGGTTATATGTGTTGCCGATCGTTGTGCCGAGATGGTCCGATCCGTGGAAAAAAAATTAAATAAATGGGGAACCCTCGAACACGTATGGCGCCCTCAAGCGGCCCTAAATAGCGGGGCGGAATGCGGTCAAGGGCGAATGACAGGTTGCCGAGAAGCAAAAAGGAGAGGCAGTGGACACCTCGGCTCCCGAGAGTTTCCGGTTCTGGGTCGTTCTTTTCTTTTGGTGTCCAGCAAGGCATTAAGTTGAGTGATCCGGCGCTCTCTACCTTCTCAGAGGAATAATTTTTGAATTGGTGGTATATACCCCGTTCCCCACTTTTTGGCTGATCACCGCTGGCCATTACAGGCGGTGGAGCATTGCAGGAGAGAAAATTTACAAAAGTAAATCGCCCCTCGGTTTAACTTTTGCAGGATGCCGTTCCCTAATCAGGGTGAGTACTTTCACGGGCCACCCTCTTCTTGGAAACCTCGGAGACCTCACTGGCACGTTCTGACGCTCGTTGTGCATTTTTTGTTTTTTTTTGTTTTAGAGTGGCCCCTAGTTAATATGTTAGAATCAAAGCCAACGATAACGAAAAGAAAAGCTTCTTGAGAGAAGGCATCGGTGAGCAGCGAGCGCTGCAGCCACAGCGGCACCACCGCCGTATTGGGTACTGATACTACAATTTCGGCCTTCAAGCGAGAGTGACGGCGGACATCGCTCCTCAGCGTCCGGGGACGAAGACGAAGACGGGGAAACTAAGTGCGACAACAAAAGTGGAATCAAATTCCCCTTAGCCACCAAGTGCAGTGTGCTCCAGAGCAGAAGAGGGCTCGACCCGTAAGCTGGCAAAAATCTCGCTCTCTCTCGGGTTTTTTTTTGTGCTTTCTTTTTTCTTTCGCAGTCGCAGATCTTTCGGTGTTGGACCCGCGCCAGAACTGAAGCTGCAGACTCTTACCGTAACGGTTTTGGGAGGGATCTCTTACAATGAATAGGCAGACAAGAGATCACGGTAGGGTGGGCGTACACGCAGCTTTGCGCATGCAGCCCAAGACCGAACATTGCATACTACCCGCCCCGCACTGTATCGAGTTTCTCCTTTCCCCAAACCCCCTTTCCTTTGTACGCGAACTTTCGTATTTATTGTGTTATAACAAAATGGAAATTTATTCCGCTGTGAACCAAGCCGAATTTTTTTGTTTTAATAGTTTAATTGTTTTCATGTTTTTGTTTCTAAAAACTTGTATTTTTTCCAAAGCTTTAAATTGTTTTTTTTTTTTTAAATCATATTCTTTTCACTTTTCGCTCTCAAATCGTGCTTTCCTGCATGATTTAATCTGGATTGCGTTTATATCATTGTCAATCATTCCCATTCAAACTTAGGCGCGCAGCTCTACTATCCAGTCGATAGTATCGAATACCGGGTTGATGGTGGGATTTTTCATCGGATCAATTTTCCTGCAACGGACTTTCCATAAAATTTATATTTATTTATTTATTTTCTATTACGAAGTTCTAGATATTCCAGATCAAATTTTGGATAACTATCGGAAACAGCTGACAAAAAACAAAGTATCTAGATACGAAAAGCGTAAAAATACGTAGAAACAATGTGACCGCAAATCTATAGACTGTAGTCTAATGAATGTTGAATAATTTGAGCTCAGTTCAGGTATATTTTGAAAATGAGACAGTATAGTTTGGTATATTTCTGTGGGTCAGATCTGGCTTTTTTTAAAGCCCAACTGCGGTTAGAAAAAAAGTGTGAATATGTGGCAGTTTTATTATTTTATTTTGAAATTATATATATATATTATAATTTTGTTGAAATTTTAACATGTTTACCGTTTTTTCCGTCAACAAAATCTCGAGCGCTAAGAAAAACGGAATTAGCGAATTTTGGAATACCTAAAAGTTGAAAATATTCAGAAATTGATTGAGAAAATTACGATAGATTATTTTGTACGAATTCAAATCTAAAGATAATTCCGGAGAGCTACATTAGTTAATGGAACTACTGTAAAAAAAAACATTTTAAATTTCACAGAGCTAATAAAAAAGTTGTAAAACTATTAATTAGGCTTTTTTCCGAAAATGTTAAGCTTTTTTTCGATATCCTCAAGTTAAAACAGCTTTTTTCCAGTTGAAAATCTGGCAGCACTGTTCAGACGGTATATTTGATCGATTTGCCCGCGGTCACACTGCTCGAACTAGTTCATTTTAATTTTTTTCGCAACGCAACGGGGCTGGCAAATTTTACTTGATAAAATTAAGTAAGAAGTGTATAACAATTAAGAGAGCAGTGTCAAAAACAATACCAAATGCCAATACGCAACGAAATGTGATGTTTGCTGAGCTTAGCAGACGCTCAGCGACCGAGAAACCTGTGCAAAATTCCTGACCCCAGAGCGCGTCACCGAGGAAAAAAGTTCACCAAAGCAGAGAGGCGCAGAGCTAGCAGAAGCTGAAGCAGGCGCAGCGCTGCTGAAGACGTTGGAATTTGTGGTGTTGTTGCTGTGGAAGCCGATGCTCAGTCGACGCCGACTGCGACGCCGACTTCCAGCAATAACGGTAGAGAGCCAACAACAAATGACAAAGTGAAACTGACTGCGCTGTACCAACAAAAACAACAACTACAACACGAGAAAAAAAGAGAAGAGCAGAACTGTGATCTCTCGGTTAGAGGTGGGGGGCAATTGTTCAATTGGCTGTGCTTGAAAAATAAATTTAGTCTACTTAAAACGCGTATTTGCGGGCATTGCGAATCGTTTGTTTGGCCAGCGACTGAAAAATCAATTCTTCAAATTGCCTTTGGGGGCCACCAAGCAGCAGTTGTTTGTTTGCTAGGCCCAACCCAAAAACAATATTCAAGAGCGGAGCGAAGAGTGACGACAAGAAGAAGCAGCGCAGTCAACGCAGCCGGATTTGCAAATAATAGAGGTATGTGTGTGTTAGTACGTGTGTGTGTATACATGCGTATCGCTAAGATACAAAGATTTTGTTAAAAAAAGACACTGCCTAATCTCCAATCGCCTCCGCTTCCGATGCTCACTCTCTTGTGACATTTAGAAATCAATTTGGTTGCTCTCTCTCTCTCTGCAGCAGCAGCCGACTGCGACGCCAGCAGCATTTTCGCATGACGTCGACAGCAGCAGCAGCAGCAGATCGTGCTGAGCAGGCCGGCAAGTTTTTAGTTTGAATGAATTGCAGCTGATTTTACACCTTAAATTTGATCGGGCCAAATAAAAAGCCCCTACCCTCCCCCTTTGTTTTGTTAATCATTGTCAGTCAAACATACCATATCTAATCGTTCAAATGGAAAAAATTTAAGGTAATATAACAACAAAATTACGAAAGCCAGTGTTCGCGGGGCCACATCCCTCTTTGAAGTTGTGTTTGTTGATGTTTATTTATAAATAGAAAATTGCGTATGCAATGCTAAACAGTTATAGTCGCTCTCCCGCTGCCACGCTATCTGGTGCTCTCTCTCTGTCTGTGAGCATAGCTAACAAGTCGCTGTCGTGGATTGTTGTTGTCATCCAACAATATTATCTCATTTTTCTATAACTTACGTATCCATAAATATTCTCGCGCTCTGACTGCGGCGGCGGGCGCACGCAAATTGTTGAACAGTGACGCCCGACCATAGACGGTGGAACGCTGGCGTCGCTGTCAGTCGTCGTTTTGCCCAAAAAGTACACGGTAAAGCTTATAAGCCAAAGCTAAATCCATATCCGCGGCACGTTGTTGTCTGAGCTTCCTGCCCACCCAGCCACCCACTGCCCGCCTGGCTTCGTCACGCTTTCGGGCGCCCGTGAGATGATTCACGTTTTGTGCCGTAACAACGCCCCACCGCTTATCCCCATACTCCACCGCCATCTGTCGGCTATCCCATCCCTGCCCATCTCCAACACCCACTTCCCACTCCCACACGCACAGCCATTCACCTACTTTTGTACCAGCTAAATGGTCTCCCCTCCACTCTACTCCACCCACCCCTACGCTGGCTGGCTGTCCTCTAGCTGCTCTCTGACTTCACTTCATCCATTCTCCACACAGAAAATGTTGCCCTTCGTCGCTTTTTGCGACTGTTGCTGCTGCTTCCTCTTGCATCTTTAGTGCGCGCGCGCAATGAATAATTTGAGTTTCGTTTGAAAGGCGGAAAGGAAATGTGAGATTTGGCGGGAACAGAACATCACCCAACTGAACCATTTTTATGGCCCTGCATCCTTGAGAACCCTCTGCTATCCTTCCCACACATAAATAATTAATGTAATTTACCAAATACTGCAGCTAAAGTACATATTTTCCACATCTTGATTTTATTGCAGCTGCTGCAACAACTTAAAAAAATCCAGAAATGGCCTACCGCAAGCCGAGCGATCTGGATGGCTTCATCCAGCTGATGCCCAAGGCGGATATGCGGGTGAAGGTGGCACTGGCCGAGGATCTGGTCACATTCCTGAGCGACGACACAAACTCTATTGTGTGCACAGACATGGGCTTCCTCATCGACGGCCTGATGCCGTGGCTGACGGGCAGCCACTTCAAGATAGCACAAAAATCGCTGGAGGCCTTCTCGGAGCTGATCAAGCGGCTGGGCAGCGACTTTAATGCATACACGGCGACTGTGTTGCCACATGTGATTGATCGCCTTGGCGACAGTCGAGACACGGTGCGCGAGAAGGCCCAGCTATTGTTGCGTGATCTGATGGAGCACAAAGTGCAGTCCCCTCAAGGGTTGATCGATAAACTGGCCGTTAGTTGCTTTAAGCACAAGAACGCAAAGGTTCGCGAGGAGTTCCTGCAGACGATAGTAAATGCCCTGCACGAGTACGGCACACAGCAGCTGAGTGTGCGCACGTACATACCGCCCGTGTGCGCCCTGCTCGGCGATCCCACGGTGAATGTGCGGGAGTCGGCCATACAAACGCTGGTGGAGATTTACAAGCACGTGGGAGATCGCCTGCGGCCGGACCTGCGGAAGATGGAGGATATGCCTGCCGCCAAGCTGGCTCTACTCGAACAGAAGTTCGATCAGGCCAAGCAAGAGGGCCTGTTAATGCCCTCCGCAGTGAAGAACGGCAATGGCAACGGCGTGGGACTCGATGAGGCCGACAACAGAGAGACTGCGAGAGAGAGGCCTCCGACCAGAATAGTGAAGCGGCAACTTTATTCGGCCGCTGTTTCCAGCCTGAGGCAAAAGCCTAGCGGACCGAGCGATGCCGGAGATGCGGGAGCTGTCACAATGGATATCTTCGAGGCAAGCTTTGAGGTGGTGCCACAACTGACGATCTTCCATGCCAAGGATATGGATGATGCATATAAGCAGATTCTGGTGGTTATCAGCGATAAAAACTGCGACTGGGAGAAGCGCGTCGATGCCCTTAAGAAAATTCGCGCCCTGCTGCTAATGAACTACCACACACAGCCGCAGTTTGTGGCTGTTCAGCTAAAGGAGTTGGCCCTGGGCTTCCTGGACATCGTAAAAGAGGAGCTGCGCTCGCAGGTCATACGCGAGGCTTGCATCACCATTGCCTACATGTCGAAGACGTTGCGCAACAAGTTGGACGGCTTCTGTTGGAGCATATTGGAGCAGCTTATCAATCTGATACAGAACAGTGCCAAGGTCATTGCCTCGGCCTCGACGCTGGCTCTCAAGTACATCATCAAGTACACGCACTCGCCAAAGCTGCTGAAGATCTACACCGACACGCTGCAGCAGTCTAAGTCGAAGGACATCAGGTCGTCGCTCTGCGAGCTGATGGTCCTGCTCTTCGAGGAATGGCAAACGAAGGCCCTTGAGCGACATGCCACCATATTGAGGGACGTCCTGAAGAAGACCCTTGGGGATGCAGACAGCGAGGCCCGTAGGCATTCCAGACGCGCCTACTGGGCCTTCCGGAGACATTTCCCCGATCTGGCCGATCAGATCTACGGCAACCTGGACATTGCCGGTCAGCGAGCATTGGAAAGGGAAAGAGGAGATGGTGGCAGCGGCGGCCTAGCCGGCTTAGCTCCATCTCAACCGGAAACAAGACGGACGGTGTCGCGCCTTGGACGGACTCCGGGCGTACTGCAGAAGCCAACGCCCAGCATGCGATCCATCTCTGCTGTGGACACTGCGGCAGCACAGCGGGCTAAGGCCCGGGCCCAGTACACGCTCTACTCGCGCCAGAAGAAGCCAGTGGGTGCAACAAACTCGACTAACGCGACCCAATCCCAGGGGGGTTTTGGAGGGGCGAGTAGTGGATCCCTGCCACGACCTCGCCTAAACTCCAACAGTAGCAGCCACACAATTGTAACGCCTGGCACGATTACTCCGCGCACACGGGGACGCGCAGGAGTATCGCAATCACAGCCAGGATCCCGCTCCACCTCGCCCAGCACAAAGCTGCGAGACCAGTTTGGAGTGGGCAGTTACTACAGAGGTGCGACTGGAGCCATACCCAAGAAGGCTTCCGGGATTCCCAGAAGCACGGCCAGCTCCAGGGAAACAAGTCCCACACGATTGGCTGGTGGCAGCGGCGGTGGCCTAATGAAACGCAGCATGTACTCCACAGGATCAGGCGCACGACGAACGCCCGAGCGAAACAACCCTGTGCGTCCCTCGGCAGCGGCTCGACTGCTGGCCCAATCTCGCGAGGCAGAGCATACGCTAGGCGTGGGAGGAGTCGACGGCAGTGAGGGGCAGGCGGACTTTGTCTCCGGAGACTACATGCGGAGCGGGGGCATGAGGATGGGACGAAAACTAATGGGACGCGACGAATCCGCGGATGACATTGATTCGGAGGCCAGTTCCGTGTGCTCCGAGCGGTCATTCGACTCCAGCTACACGCGGGGCAATAAGTCAAGCTATTCACTGAGTGGATCCCACACCCGCCTGGATTGGAGTGCCCAAAGGGCTCCGCTTGACGACATTGAGACGATTATCCAGTACTGCGCATCCACCCACTGGTCTGAGAGGAAGGACGGCCTGATCAGCCTCACGCAGTATCTGGCCGATGGCAAGGAGCTCTCGCATCAGCAGCTGCAGTGCGTCCTGGACATGTTCCGCAAAATGTTCATGGATACTCACACGAAGGTGTACTCCCTGTTCCTCGACACCGTCACAGAGCTAATTCTCGTGCATGCACACGAGCTGCACGACTGGCTGTTCATTCTCCTCACACGGCTGTTCAACAAGCTCGGCACGGACCTGCTCAATTCGATGCATAGCAAAATATGGAAGACCCTGCAAGTGGTCCACGAGTACTTCCCTACGCAGCTGCAGCTGAAGGAGCTGTTCCGCATCATCTCGGACTCTACTCAGACACCGACTACCAAGACACGCATTGCCATTTTAAAGTTCCTCACGGATCTGGCCAATACCTACGGCAAGAGCAGCGACTTTCCCAGCGACCAGAGCCAATCCTGCGAGCGCACTGTTCTCAAGCTGGCCCAACTGTCGGCGGACCAGAAGTCCATCGAGCTGCGCTCCCAGGCTAGGTGCTGCCTGGTAGCCCTCTACCACCTTAATACCCCAGAGATGACAAAGCTTTTGGCCAATCTGCCCAAGGGGTACCAGGACTCGGCCCGCTCTTGCATCCAGTCGCATATGCGGCGGCAGAGCAGCGTCAACTCTGGTGCCAATTCCCCCAACAGCTCCCCCCTGAGCAGTAGCAGTCCAAAGCCTCTGCAGAGCCCGTCGGTGGGTCCGTTCGCCTCTCTCCAGAGCCATCAACTCAACATGAGCTCAACTAGTCCCCGCAGCCGGCAGTCATCGGTGGAGCAGGAGCTGCTCTACACCTCGGAGCTGGAGGTGCAACACAACATCCAGAAGACGTCCGAGGAGATCCGTCACTGCTTTGGCGGCCAATATAACTCGCTGGCACCCAATGGCTTCAACGGACATCTGCAGTACCACGAGCAGGCTCAGCAGGACTCGTGTGCCTCCCTGTCTTCCAACTCCAAGACGCAATCGTCGGCCAACACCACACAATCGAACACCCCAGAGTCGGCAACCATGCGGCTTGACCAGCTAGACAGGGGCGTCATGACACAATCGACGATGGCCAAGTCCCCTCTCCCCACTGGCGATCCCAAGTTGATTGTCTCCATCAGCAGGGCAGAAAACGGCGAGCTGATCCTGCCCGGCGATCTTCTGGAGAGCGAGGTGGTGTCCGTGGCCCTGACCCTCACCAAGGACCAGCCGGTGGAGCACCTGCAGATGTGGCTTACAAATTTGGGAATCTGTATCAAGGGTGGCAACTGTGAGCTGCCAAACAAACACTTCAGATCGGTAATGCGTATGCTGCTCCACATCCTGGAAGCGGAGCACACGGATGTGGTGACCGCTTCCCTGCATGTGCTCAGCAAGATCATGCGGAGCAACTCGATGCGGCACAACTGGATGCACTTCCTCGAGCTGATACTGCTGAAGGTCATCCATTGCTACCAGCACAGCAAGGAAGCTAGTCGGGAGATCGACGGCATGATAGTACGAATAGCCCCATGCCTGCCGCTCGACTTGACAATCAACATAGTGAATCCGGTTATTGCCACGGGCGAGTTTCCCACCAACTTGTGCGCCATTAAGATCCTGCTGGAGGTGACCGAGCACTATGGCGCGAATATCACAGACGCCCATCTGGATGTTGTGTTTCCCAATTTGGCGCGATGCACGGACGATCAGGAGTCTATGGTGCGTAAGGCAGCGGTCTTTTGCATCGTGAAGCTGTACATTGTGCTTGGCGAGGAGAAGGTTAAGCCCAAGCTGACGGCGCTGAACCCTAGCAAGCGGCGGCTGCTTAACGTCTACATTGAGAAGCAGAGAAATTCAAGCGGCGGTGGCAGCTCCACCAAGAACTCCTCGGCGGCCTCATCCTCATGATTGCAGGCGCGCTCGCCGGCCCGGCACCACAAAGACACTGACGCAACGCCGTCACTTAGCATACGCAAGCAGTGAAGGACGAGGGAAACGATTTAATGATATATAACTAATGATATAACAAATTATTTATAACTCTAATTCTTACTGAAAATGATATATGAGTATATTTATTGTAAAAGAATGCAAAAAAAACCCTTTAAAATTGTCAACAGATCAAACAATTATATTATATAATGATAAATCAAACCCCAATTGTACTAATATGAAATATAAGAAGAAAGATCTATAGTCAACTGTCATGCTAATGCTAACTCTGTGCTTCTCCCACGTTTCCGACTATATACACCTCGACTAAATTGTTTATAAAATGATTTACAATGGCTTTTCCTAATATGCTTTGTATTGTATTTAGTTCCATAAATTCTCGTGTCCTTGCTTCATTTCTGCTCAACTGATTCTAATTAATTTACGATTATACTACTGTTTTCACAACTGAACTATTTTTGTAATTAATTTAAAAACACAACACGAACACAAACAAGAACAACAATAAACGATTCTAGGTTATGTAATAATATTTATAAATTAATTAAACAATAAAACAGTTAAACCGAATTGCCACCAATCCCCGAAATACTATATATACTCGTACAAAATAAAGTACAAGGACCTTAGTATTTTGTTTACCAACATCCTTTTGCTAATCATTTTTTGTGTAATTTATTTCATAAAATTCAAACTTTCAAATATTTATTTACACTCGGACTTAATTATACTAAATACTTGTGTTCTTATTCCTCCACTGCTTTTGTTGAAGGTGCCGATTTTACATTTGGGACGGGGGGGTTGATTGTGTCCACGATACAAGGTTTACTTTCTTTTTATACCCGATACTCAATACTGATACCCGTTAATACATATTCTTGAGTCCGATAAAGGCATGTTTGGTGTCTGTCCATCCGCAAAAAACGCAGAATCATAGAAAATTACCATATCTACCAGATTATCGAATCTGGCTTAGATCAAATCATTGTCATACCCATAAGAAACAAATTAAACTGCAGTTGCTACGCAGCGCCTTCTATGCGCTTCCTCATTTTCTCTCCCTCTTTCTCTCTCTCACACGCTCTTTCTCGTGCAGTGTACGCCGTCTGGCGGAGGGGAGCGATACGTTCGGTCGTTAGATATGTTCGGTCATTATTTTTGCGAACAGCGACTGACCACAAGACAGAAAGAGAAAGAAAGCATGCGACAGTTACTGGCTCCGATATCAATAAATGTAGAGGTTATATACATATGTACATATGTATGTATATATTTATTTTTTGGGTAAGCGTCTTCAAAATTTTAATAGTCCCTAATTCTAACGGAAAGGACAAAGGCTTCGACAAAGGAGACAAAAAGGAACTAGTACATGAGGTTGAGATTTAACTGTGTTTGCCGTCTTATAAAAAGGCAAAATTTGTACTAATAAATCTGTATATCTGCTCTAAAATCCAATCCTCGAGGGATGGGAGAAAGCTCATTTGAGTTATTTTTAGATCGTTTCCCCGATTCAGAAAGTTTAAAAATATTGATGTTTTCAGTTTTAGTTTTAATTGTTGGGAATATTAGCATTAGGTATTGAAGCATTTAATAGCCTGAAAATTTTGCACACCACCCTTAGGAAAAGGATATTACATTATTAATGAATTATTATTAATATTAATAATTACGATAATTACGTTTCACATTTTAACGTGCACATCATGTAGCCAATTAGCCATTAGCTAACCTTGTAGAAAATTGATTCATAAATCGGATAAAGCTATGTGTTCAGGGCTGAGGGTCCTAGCTAGCTAGTAATTCGGTTTAATATCAAAATCGAGGAATATGATTTCCATGATGGACAAAGAACGATTAACCCGTTGTAAGCCAGTGGGTATTGAAATACACTCCGCTAAAATTATGCAATTTGAAGAATTTAAACGCAGTTCAGATGAAACATATCGTGGTAATTTTTTTTTTAAGTAAAAAGATTGGATGGGTATACAAGAAGTATTTACATGCAGAATTATTATCCACAGTTTAACTTAAGTTGTTTTCCTGCTTAAATAGAGGGCTGTTTAGTGGGTTAATTCTCTGGCGTACCTTCAGCCGGCCTTATTTTTACCTTCTTTGCTTAAACATATTTTAAATCTAATATAATAAAAGTGACTACTAAAGAATTGGGCAATCTAGTGAAAAATTGATTAATTTATAGCATATAATCTATTTTTCGGTGCTTCCTGCCTTTGGCCCCACAACAACACTCTTTCTCGGGCCGCAAAAAATGTAAACAACATAAAAATAAATACATATGTACATATATATAAATATACGTTAATAATGAGAACTAGCTACAAGAAAAATCGTCCCTTCGATTTTAAACTAATTAATCTAGTTGAGCCCCATCCGGTGCTTTACAGGCGCTCGGGTCTCTCAACATACGATGCCATGAAGGCCAAAACGGATATCTGGACACAAATAGCAAAGATCATGGGCTGCGATGGTAAGGTCAAAGAGGTCCTTTTGACATCTACATTAAATCCAATTAATTCCCATAGTTGACTTTTGCCTGATGCGCTGGAATAATCTGCACTACCAGTTTCGCAAGGAATTTCGGCGGGCGGACACCAAGGGATCAAGTTGGCCATACCTTGAACGCCTGCGCTTTCTGGCAAATATCCGACCTGGTGGTGCAAAGAGCAAGGCCAACGCTGAAGATTCCACCACCATTCCATCACCAGACAAAACGATGTCGACTCAAGAGAATGAAGGTTCGCCATCGGAAGCACCAATAGTGGTGTGGGAGGAGTACAATGATGGCAGCGGAATTGACCTCGAAAATTCGTATATCATCGAAGAGATCATTGAGGAAGCAAGCGATGAAGTCATGCATGAGGAGATCATATATGAAGATATTGAGGAACATAAAATCAACAGCTCTGAATCTGATAAGCAGCAGATGGTCGGCTCCCCCATTTGCCCAAGAAGCTATTTCTTTAAAATGGACGAGATCCTCGACCAGTTCAAGCAACCCCAGCGACAACGAGCTGAGCGCCGGATCATGGCCTTCCTGCTTAAGTGTCAGCTCCGTTCATTGCACAATCAGCCCGTGGATGATTTGGTTATTTAGTTTATAGGCTTTCACATATTCTCAACTTTAGCCAAAAAAAAGAACAGACTAAACAGAAACACTAAAATTACACCTTGCATTTGTCCAGATCCAGCCAGGCCACCTTTGGCTTTGTGATGAACTGTTCCCGGGGCAAGCTGTCCAGCATGACGGCTTGCTGGCGCACATATTTAACGAGTCTCTCAATCTGCGCATAGTCATCGCAGTTCATCTCGAAGAAGCGTCGCCACAGGGCGCCGGCCAGCACGCGGTCGTCCGACATGATACCCTCGTCGTAGGCAATGAGTGCGGCCTGAAATTGCTCCGATAGCGTCTCGATTTGTTGCCTTGTTCGGGAGGGATTGTGTGCCTGGAAAAGATCAAGGCATTTAGCAGGGATTGAAGAAGTTTATTAGCGCCCGCCAACTCACTCCCAACTTCTTGGCACGGGTGTTTACATCTCCCCACATTGCCTCCACGATGCAGTTGCGCAGAAAGCGTCCATCCTCGCCGGTCTCCGAGCCCTCGGCCATGGAGCGCATCAAGAGCAGCCAGACGTGCAGCTCTGTGACCAGGAACCACGAGTTGAACGTGTTGGGCAGACTGAAGTCACGAAAGAAGGCGACATAGTTGATCTTATCCGCCACGCTCTCATACAACAGATGACTGGTTACCTTGAGGCGCTGCCATTGAAAAACGTAGCCATAGCTATAGGTCTATAATTTAGTGGAGCACGGCACCACTTACCGCCTTTGTGTTGGGTGTGAAGCCCACTTTGTTCATTACTCTCTTAAGAATTCCGTCGTCGGCTGGAGGTTCTGGTGTCGTCGGCTTTGTTTTATCCGCACTGTCCATTACCCTGGCGGACGAGCACAGACGGCAGGACTGAGAATATACGACTGAACAACCTGCAGTCTGTTTAAAAGGCTGACCTACCTGAGGAATAATAAGAGATTCAAGTTATTACCGTGTTTATATAAGACATGCACGGCAGTGCATTCAAATATTGGTTTTGTGAATAAATAAGGTAATTTTACATATATGGTCTTACCAAGTGGATTTTGGATATGCCGGTGGCCAGCCTTGCAACTGCCCGAGTGCACTGCATATTTAAATATCTCTAAAATTGACTAAAACAAATTCGTTTATACAAATTATTAGTGGCACGCGACAACAGCTGGTCGAATGGAGCTGCCAACTTGATTGAAATAAGTCCTCACTTAAGCAGCTGTGTTGGTGAAATGTGGAAGTTGTTGTAATTAAATATTAATCTTAAATTAAATATAAGCAATAGCGAAATATGCTGCGTTTGGGTGGTAAACAAATGTGCCGACAGGGTGCCTGGGTATTTCAACGCGTTTCGTGCCTGCCCTGCAGCAGAAATATTTTACAAACGGCCACGAGAAAGATGACACAACAGCGTTCGCCGGTAGATTTTACCACAAGCATTCGTAAGGATCCCAAGGAAAAGGACAAGATCACAGCTCTTGGCTGGTTCCTGCTGGTGGGGTGACGGTGGCAGTCTTCAAATTATATTGTTTTAACCAATTCCTATTTCTTAGCTCATACCCGCTACCACATTTGGCCTGGGCTGCTGGCAGGTAAAGCGCAAAATCTGGAAGGAGCAGCTAATTAAGGATTTGCACGAGCAGCTAAATGTGAAACCAGTAGATCTCCCCGAAAAGTATACTCCCCATCATTTTCCATGTGTTCCTTGTTTTAAAATTGCGTTCCTTTTAGTCTAAATGATTTGTCCCACATGGAATATCGCCTAGTCAATGTGCGTGGACGGTTCCTTCACGACAAGGAGATGCGCATGGGACCGCGATCACTCATACGTCCCGACGGTGGGGAGACACAGGGTGGTTTATTCTCCCAGCGTGACGCCGGCAATGGTTACTTGATTGTAACTCCTTTTCAGCTGTCGGACAGAGAGTAAGTTGCTCTCAGCGCTATCTTCGATGAATCCTCATCATTTGTACCTCTTTACAGTGACATTGTGCTAATCAATCGTGGCTGGGTGTCCCGCAAGCATGTGGATCCGGAGTCACGCGCCCTGGCGCAGGATCAGTCGGAAGTGGAGCTCACGGCTGTGGTCCGTCAGGGGGAATCGCGTCCTCAGTTCACGCCCGACCACAAGGGCGTAAATATGTACCTGTACCGCGACTTGCCACGCATGTGCGCGGCCACAGGGGCTGCCCCAGTATTCCTGGATGCCATCTACGATCCCCAAGGTATACGGAACGGTCCAATCGGTGGCCAGACCCGCATCACCCTGCGTAACGATCACATGTCGTATTTGGTGACCTGGTTCAGCCTGTCAGCAGCTACCTCGTTCTTGTGGTACCGACAGATCGTCAAGCGATTACCGTTTTAAATGGAATGAAACACAATTATTTTTATTTTTATAAAATTTACATGCTCTCGTGTAAATGCCTTTGATTTTAATGAGCCATATACAGAATGTGCATATGCTGTACGGTTTAATATTGCAACTGCCGATCCTCGAGTGGGGGATCGACGTGGTAATAGGAATACAAATACGGTTCAAGGGAGTGCTTACGCTGGCAACAGGAAGTGTGGACGTATACCTCCTTTTGGGCGTTCCTAGCAGAATACTTTAACTATATAAAAAAACACACACATCTAGATACAGATACAAATACGGTTACGGGATATTTACAAATTAGTCGAGTAAATACTGGAAACTTTAAGTGTAAATGCCATAGTCGTCGTAGCTTCGTCGCCCGCCTCATTCGCCTACAGCTGTGGTACAATGCCCCAGGAGCGGAGCAGGCCGGACCGCTGATACTTCTTGCCAATGGTCTGGACATGGAAACCGATCTGGTGCAGTCGCTCGTGATCCAGGATCTTTCGTCCGTCAAAGATATAGGCCGGCTTCATCATCGACTGGTAGATGCGCTGGAAATCCAAGTCCACGAATTCGTCCCACTCGGTGCAGATGACGAGGGCGTGTGTGGCCCGCACAGCGCTGTACGGATCGCTGTGGATTTGAACCGCCTTCTTGACGTTCTCCGGCGACTCCGTGACGCTTGGGTGCGTCAGGTCATCGATTATCTGCTCGGGCTCCACTTTGGGGTCGTAAATGTCCAGCTTGGCACCCTCCTCTAGCAGCGTCTGGCACACGGTTATGGCCGCCGTTTCCCGAGTATCGCCCGTGTTCTTCTTGAAGGCAAAGCCCAAGATGGCAATCCGCTTGTCCGACACCGTGTTGAACAGGCTCTCGATGATCTTCTGGGAGAAGCGGCGCTTCTGGTAGTCGTTCATGTCGATGACCTGTTGCCAGTAGGTCGCCACCTCCGGCAGATTCAGATTCTCGCAAATGTAGATCAAGTTTAGTATGTCCTTTTGGAAGCAGCTGCCACCGAATCCCACCGATGCCTGCAGGAACTTCGAGCCAATGCGCGAGTCCAGGCCCACGGCCCGAGCCACCTCCGAGACATCGGCCCCGGTGGCCTCGCACACGGCCGACAGCGAGTTGATGCTGGAGATGCGCTGAGCAAGGAAAGCATTCGCCGCCAGTTTGGACAATTCGCTGCTCCAGGTATTCGTTGTGAGGATGTGCTGCTTGGGTATCCAATGCTCGTAGATCCAGGATAGCTTGGCCACGGCTTCATGGCCCTCTGTCGTCTCCTCTCCACCGATCAGCACCCGATCCGCATTCAACAGATCGTTAATGGCCGTTCCCTCCGCAAGGAATTCCGGATTGGACAGGATGTCATAGTGGATGCCCGGCTTCTGGTTTGCCCTGAGTATATGCATAATGCTCTCCGCCGCTCTCACGGGCACCGTGCTCTTTTCCACCACAATCTTGTTAGATTGCGCTATTTCGGCAATCATTCTTGCGGCACTCTCCACATACTTAAGATCCGCTGCGCGTCCTGCATAGATATTGAAATAGTGTTAGATGGTCGGTCGGTGATTGAGTGATTGACGATCAATTTATGTATTACCTTTGCCATTGCCGGAAACTTTTGTGGGCGTATTCACCGATATGAAGATGAGGTCCGCCTCCTTGATGGCCGTTTCAATGTCCGTGGAGAAGAACAGATTCACATTGCGGCACTTCTTTACTACCTCATCCAGACCAGGCTGTGAACAAAATGGAAAGAGAAATGTCATTCAAATATGTAAACATACATATTTGTAACATGTGGTTGGTTGCCCCAGTTCTGTGGCTTATAATCCCAGTCACGATCTATCCCTCCCTGACGTTCTACATTTGGCCGATGATAAGATTAAATACCTTTCTATATATTGTGTTTTGTGTACGTGTTGGTACCTTATCCAAAAATGTATGTGCGTTTCCTAGGAAACACCCATTCTATCAATCAAGTTCTAGTTCTGTTCACGTGCTGAAATGGCCTTTTTATGCGATTAAATTAAAAATTAACAGTGTCTTGCCTCAATGAGATCTCAAGCTTATGTAATCCCCTTTTATTCAGCTTTTTGAAACCAGATTTATATCCATTTTTGTTCTCGTGCGGAATGTTCATTGAACTCGGATACATTTCAGATACAGATTTCTGGGGGAAAGCAGGTGTTAATTTAATAAATGGGAATCTCGGGAATACACAAAATATACAACAATATGTATGTAAAAAGATATTTCTGCTATATTAGGGCCCAAATTTTGTTGGAGAGTGCCGTCTGGAAAGGAAATGAATACAATTTCTTATCAAAAAGTCATTAGTCTCTTCACTGATAAGTTTTTTTTTTGCAATGTTGTGACAAATTAGCAAAATGCGGAAACCAAGGGAATACATGTTCATGTTCATACATATGTACATACATGGCTGAGTTCAAAAAATTTAAAACAATGGGCAGGAACCAATTATGCAAATGCAAAACACTGCAAAAGTAGGATGGATGTTAATGTTGATGTCAATGGGCTGTGTTGGTGTTGACAAGGCCGCATCGATAGTTGCAGCAAGCTTGCACCGCCTCTGTTTATATGGTGGTGACGTTGACGACGATGATGATGCAATCCACGTTAAGTGAATATCAATAAAAGAATAAAGAATTGTGTGCTTTAAACGGACCTTGGCAACATCTTCAGCCCCCACCCATCCTAAACGTTGAGGTTTCACTCACTGCTTGGAATTCATAGTGTAAATATTTTTATTTTTTCAACGATTCCTATGAACGTGTGGTAATTTCTCAGCTAAGACATATACATATATACATTTCCAGTGAATCCGCAGCAGAACCGTGATAGCACCCATTCCCTATTCCCCATTCCATTCCACATTCGTGCTTATCTGCCACTCTCTGGACAAGAGACTTTTGCTTTGGTAGACCCACAGATAAGAAGTTAAGAGCTCTTAGCGAATAGGGGCAGACGGAAGCCGCCAGGGCGGAAATGCGACAGTAAAGCGAGTGACTGCGTGTCTCAGGAATTGGGGACAACCCATGAAATTAATACTTCGAGAAGCTTACAAGAATATGGCTTCTCATCTGTGGAGGAAGCCCTGATAGAATTTACTGGACAGCAGGTCTGCGTAAAATCGATTCCCACGCTTGGTTTCCCGCCTCGTATACTAAACTCATTTCTGCTGCAATCATTTGCCACTTAGCGAATCATTTTCCCATTTATGAATGACTAATGTCTTGGAGAACACACTTGTGCCGCTCTGACCATTGACCTTGTTGTGGGGCCCAAGTGCGCCAAGCACCTGTACGATGGAGTGTGTCCAATGCTCAATGCCAAACACGCACTGGCCGTCCATTCAAATAGAGAGGAGAGTAGAGGGCTATACGAATCGTTTTGTATGGGAACTGGTTTTGGGAGGCGGAGACAGACAGCCACTTGAGCATGAGCGGTATGCGCGGTCAACGACGTCCCTTCTTTTCGATGGATCTCATGCGTTCTGATTGATGAATTGTTTGTTTAGGATTAGGCCATGGAAATTCCCCCCCTTCTCAGCCACAAGGGGCGCGATGAATAAACCATACTGATGCACACACACACATACAAATATACACAAGAATCCGCTATGTAGATACAAGAAACAGGAAGCCGATGAGAAGGGTGGAGAGGAGAGAAATCCACACACTAACCTCGTAAATGGGCAATTTATCCGAATTCCACTGTGCAATGCGCTCCACACTTTTATCCACAAGGGTTATAACAATATCGGGGCACTTGAGTGCCATTACCGCACATGTCGGACCGCCAACATAGCCAGCCCCAATACAGCAAACCTTCATTTTGCCGTGATTTTTTTGCTAATGTCCGTCTCGCACTTATTATCACAACTCTGTGGCGTTATTGTGTCGCGTTGTTTATGGGGGTGCAACGGCGCGCTCAACTGACTGTGGAATAAAGCTTGGAGCTTGGAGCTTGCTTGGCGCGGCAGTGAGCAATAAATGGAAAAACAACCAGTTTCATTACAAACAACCAACAAACAACCAATTACAAATTTATCGTTAAAATATACCGAAATATACCGTCTCATCTTAAAAATATACCGTAAATATACTGACGAATTCAAGTTCTATTATACATATCCCTTGTGTTTGATATTCCGTGGAATATTACTAGCTAGATAGAATCCTCAGCACTGCCCACGTATTTTTATCCGAATAATGAATCAATTTTCTACTTGACTGGTTTATTTTAAATACTTGATTTTATTGGACTTTGCCTAAGAAAACGTTTTAGCCAAAAAGTTAAAACAAAAAAAACGTAAGAGACTTTACGTTCCTATTGCTCAATTTTGATATTCCGTTGAATAATGCTGGCTAACTAAAACCCTCAGCCCTGCCCACATAGTTTTATCCTATTGATGAATACATTTTCTACAAGATTAACTAAATTGAAGTACTCCCATTTATTTTATTTTGACTAAAACAAGGTTTATGCAAAAAAGTTCAACAAGAAAACAGTGGCAACGTAAGTTGAATGTCACGTCATTTCTTACTGGTAGCTTGTCAATCGGAGTATGGGCATTTGTATACCCTATTTTGTTAATTTCATATGAATATACTGGTTTTCTAAACTTCTTTTTAAAACGTTATTAATAAAGACCTTTTCTCAGATTGATATGTTTTAGACAAATTCATGCATATGATGAGTGTCTTGTATATGTATATATAACTCGATCCCGATACCCATTCTTGATCTCTGTAAGAAGACAATAAGCTGAAAAATATCGTTGAAATAGCTTTAAAACACAGACTGACTAATTTCTGAATATATTGGAGCTTGAGAAGACGAATACATGTTCTTTGGCTCGAAGAGAACGACTGAATTTATTTTGCATTGCAGAATGATAACTTAACTAAACAAATAATAATGAACGCTCAACATTTCCTCACATCGGGGACAATCTTGCACTCGGCAAAGGGGTCAGAAGCCTTCTTCTCTTTCTGGGCGCAGGGAGGACACTCGACACAGCAGATATCGTCCTTCGGCGTCGCCTTCAGAAGACCATCGATGTTTTCCCCCTTTGCCTGTACCTTTGAGCCCGAGTCGACGCGTGATTGGACATCGCTGAGTTTGCCCTTCGATGTCGTCTTCGGCAAGGTGTAGGTTGGGGCATCTGGCGGATTTGGTCTGCCCCAGAAGTCTTGGGGCACGTCCCAAATAATGAGCGAACCGTCTGTGCTGCCGGTCACGAACATCTTTAGGCAAGGACTGTACGCGGCGCTGATCACGGAAGAAGCATGCTCTGATCCAACGCCCACCACGTCGCCCTTGTTGTAGTCCCAGAGCTTTACCTGCAGATCACTGCCGACGCTTATAAAGTAGTCGCCGGTATCGTTGATCGAGATGCAGTTGACCGACGACTTCTTCGAGGCGGTCAGCTCGCGGATCAGAGCTCCGTTGTACACCATCCAATAGATTATCCTGCCATCCGAGCCACAGGTGAGTACCTGGACCCCAGTCGGGAAATATGAGGCGCACATGAACTGTGTGTTGGCAGTCACCACCTGTTTGCGGGTCATGCGGCTGCAAAAGGAGAAGCACACATCAATAGAGGATCTCAAAATATACCGGCGACCTCACTCACTTGATGTCCCAGATGACGCAGGAGCCGTCGGTGCAGGCCGAGATGACCTCTGTGCCCAGATGATTGATGTCCAGAGATGTGATAGGACCCGAGTGATCTTTTAGCACTCCCAGTAGCGACTGGCGATACGGATCTATCTTCCATACACGCACCTGACCCTCGATGCCTCCAGTGACAATGAGGCGCCCTGTGGAGGACACTGCCAGGGCACTGCAGCCTGCAATAGAGGATTTTGATCATGTTCAGCAGGGAGAAGCCAACCAGCCAAACCTTACCCTTGTTGTGTGCATTGGGAATGGCATATATGAGTCGTCCTGTGATGGGTGTAAAGGCGCGTATGATGCCATCGTTCCAGACCGACACAATGCTGGTGCCATCGTGGGTGAAGCGCACAGCGGCGCAGTTGAAGTTGTAGACCATGATGCGCAGCAGCTCCTGCTTGCGGCCCGACGACCAAATGCGAATGCATTCTTTGCCCGAGGTGGCAAAGACGGCAGCATATGCCCTGAAAAGAAGCGCTGTAAGGAAAACGACACGAACCCTTGGATGCTCGAACTCACTTGGGGAATGTGATGCAGTAAACGGATTTGGTGTGGCATGTGCGCAGTAGTTTAAGCTTCCATGTGGTAATGGTCAGCCCGTAAATCTCGTTTGTGTCTGTGCAAATGTAAAACAAATCTTGGGTGGAGCGGACAAAGGAAGAGATTCGTCCGGAAACGCGAGTCGTCTTCAGCACGCGCAGATATGGCCAGGTGGGTCCTGGGTAATCCCGAAAATTGATCAGCGGCACATCGGTACGCTCCTCGACGAGCTCCACATCGCCATTGCCGGCTCCGATTAGGAGCCGACTCTCGTCCACAATATACAGAGCACGAACACCATTCACATAGCGATTGCAGTCCCGTCCCGACGGCTTGCGGGCATTGTGGGTGCCAAAGGCACCCAAGATACCGCTGGTGGTGCCCGGCCTGGTGACATTGTCACGGTCACAGCAATTGAGCGTGATCTTCACTATATCCCCGGTGCCCGTGCCCAAGTAGGCGATCTGGTCGTTCTTGCTGATGCGTACACAGTAGAAGACGCGCGTCTTGCTGGCCATGTGCACGTCCTGGACGTAGAGCTTCTTCTGCTCGCGCACAATGCTCCACAGACGCAGATGGCGATCTCCAGCCGTCAAAAAGAAGAATGGATTATTGTGCATGGGGCGAACACCCAGAGCATTCCCAGAGATGGCTCGGGAAGCTGGCTGCCGGCAAATTGGGGAGCTGAAAACAAAAAAAGTATCCACTTTCAAGAATCTCTAGATATACCAGGCCATCATTAACTTACAATGATTCCATGTCAAAGACAATCACGGAGCCATCATCAACGCCACCGATTGATACCACAAATCGATCCTCGGCTGTGAAGCATATAGCCTGGACCTTCACCTTGTGCAGGTCGTGACGCGCTATCTCCTTGCGTTGATGGTAATCCCATATGATCACGTATCCGCGAAACCCCATATGATTTATTTGCCCCGATGCTATGTACTTGCCACTTTTGCTAAGATCCAGGCACGATATGGTGTTGCTGTGTCCTGGTATGAACTCTTGCGAGTTCTTTTTGTGATTGGCAATGCCGATTTTATTGCCCAATGCGAATATAATATCGCCTGTTGTTGAGTGCTGACGCACGCCATTCTCAACCTTTCCGTTAATTCCGAAAATGGCACGCGGCTTTAGCTGCTGGCATTGCCCGGGTGGCTCCATAATGCTTGTATCACAAAATATATTTACCAAATAATACTTCTAGTATTGGGTTTGACTATATTGTTTGACTATAAACTGCTTTGTCAGCCGGCTCAGGGATTGTTAAGTTTTCAAAATATACATTCAAATGACAACCGTTGCCTGGAAGCCGTTGCTCATTGAGTTGTCTCCAAACAATGCAAAAACTAGTCAGTCTCTGTTAAGGAATCGGGATCGAGTTACATATGTATGTATATGTACGTACATACATATGTATGTACATATATGCAGAAGAGTATCCATATCCACATGAGAAAGGTCGTTTTCTTAAAGCAGCTTGGAAAACATAATTGTCATATTAATTAAAGGAAATAGGGTATACAAATCATATTCATAGCTATACCGGTTGACCAGCAACAATACAGTAGAATTCCGAACACACTTACGTTGTATGCTTTTATTTTTTGTTGACCTTTTTTGTTTTAACCTTGTTTTGAACAAAATTAAATAAAGTTGAGTATTTTAAATTAGTCAATATTGTAGAAAATTTATGCATCAATCGGATAAAATTGTTTTTTCAGTACTGAGAGTCCTAGCTAGCGTGTAATATTAAACCGAATATAAAAATCGAGTGATATGATTTTAGGTCATGGACAGAGAGCGATTGGCCACTTGTCGACCAGGGTAATTAAATATTCCCACGAAAAAAATATGAAACTTGCATAATTTTACCCCAGTTTAGATAAAAGATATCGGGTCCATATGACTTGTAAGTAAAGAGATAAGATGGATTTACAGAAAGAATTTACATACAGTATGATTTTCATGGTTTAACTGAAGCTTTGCATATGTTTAAATATAGGGGAGTTCAGTGGGTTAAGTTCCCCTCCTCCCTCTGACGGTAATTAAGAAAGTGCCGGTAAAGAAGAATAAAGAATATAGAGGGTATAAACGGTACGTACACTATATACATACTATATATAGAGGGGAGCAATACTGATTCTGATTTTTGTCAGTTCGGCGAGCGCCGCGGCAAACGGTACACGGCACTTGAATCTCAAGTTAATCGAACAAATCAATCAACCGCACTTGACCTAAGCAAAAACAAAGGAGACTTTGAAATGTTCCGATTTGTGGGCGTACTTCAGCCCCTGGGATTGGGGCTGCTGCTGTTCTTCCTCTGCCTAATCGTGCAGAGCTCTGCGCTTGGCTTTCGCCGCGGGAGGCTAGTGAATGGATTCATGGGCGATCCCAGCAAGATTCCCACACTGCAGCGATCTTTGGACTCGGAGGATTTGTGGTTCGAGCAGCGTCTGGATCATTTCCAGGCGCGAAACACTAGGACCTGGCAGCAGCGCTACTTTGTGAATGCCGATTACTACAGGAATGACAGCACGGCCCCCATTTTCCTTATGATTGGCGGCGAGGGCGAGGCCTCGGCAAAGTGGATGCGCGAGGGCGCCTGGGTGCACTACGCCGAGCACTTTGATGCCCTGTGCATCCAGCTGGAGCATCGCTTCTACGGCAAGAGTCACCCGACCAGGGATTTGTCCACCGCCAATCTGGCGTTCCTCAGCTCGGAGCAGGCCCTGGCCGATTTGGCCAACTTTGTGGCTGCCATGAAGGTGAAGTACAACTTGGCCGAGACCCAGAAATGGGTTGCCTTTGGCGGTTCCTATCCGGGCTCGCTTGCGGCTTGGGCGCGGGAGAAGTATCCCCATCTCATCTATGGTTCGATCAGCACCAGTGGTCCCCTGCTGGCGGAGGTCGACTTCAGGGAGTACTTTGAGGTGGTAAAGGCCTCTCTGGCTACCTACAATCCGGACTGTGTGGAGGCGGTGACCCGGAGCTTTACCCAGGTGGAGATACTGCTAAAGCATATGATCGGACAGCGAAATCTGGATGAAAAATTCAAGTCGGTATCGAAATGGTTGTGAAAAACTAACGCTATCCTGCTTATATTCCTTAGAACCTGCACACCCATCAAGGACTCTATTGAGAACCAATTGGATATTGCCAGTCTCTTTGAGAATCTGGCTGGAAACTTTGCTGGCGTCGTCCAGTACAACAAGGACAACAGTCCACATGCCACGATAACCATTGATGAGGTATGTTTATCCCCCAAAAAGGCTTCTCCATGAAAATATTTAATATATTATATCCTTTAGATCTGCGATGTCATGTTAAACATGACCAGTGGACCGCCTGTGACTCGACTGGGTGTGGTCAATGACATGCTGTTGAAGCAATCGAATGCCACATGTCTCGACTACAAGTACGATAAGATGGTTAGCGACATGCGGAACGCCTCGTGGGACTCGGAGGCAGCCAAGGGAATGCGTCAGTGGACGTATCAGACCTGCAACGAGTTCGGTTTCTATCAGACATCTGAAAACAAAACGGACACATTTGGCGACCGGTTTGGCGTGGACTTTTTCATACGCCAGTGCATGGATGTGTTCTCCAACAGCATGGATGCCAGGTATCTGCAGAACGTGGTGTCGCAGACCAACAAGCATTACGGTGCCCTCAAGCCGGAGACTACCAATGTGCTGTATGTACATGGTTCCATTGATCCCTGGCATGCCCTGGGCCTGGTCAAGTCCTCAAATGCAGCCACGCCAACCATTTTCATAGAAGGTACTATTATTGGAAAGTCCCCAAAAGAGTTTATGATCTAATGCAATTGGAATTTCATTGTAGGAACTGCACACTGTGCCAACATGTACGAGCCGACGAAAACCGATCCCCCACAGCTGGTGGCAGCACGCAATAAGATTGTGAAATACCTGGCCAAATTACTAGAAGGCTACACCACAAACTGAAACAAAATCTCCCAGAAAAAGTACAGTTAGAATAGCAGAAACATGTGCCTGCAGTAATTGTAGATTCTCAGAATGATGTATATTTGTAATCAAATTATATCTACATATGCATCATTACAAAAGTTTGAGGGTTTATATTTAATCCTTTTTGGCCTGTTGCATCTTCTCGTGGAACTTCTTCCAGTACGCCTTCACAGTGGGGTTTTCGATTACGTTTTTCTCAACGAAGCTGATGGCCCAAGTGACAGCCAAGAAGCTGAGGTCATAGAGAAAGGCCACAATGCGCAAGAAGTACTTCTTCAGCTGCTCCTTGGAGGGCAGCTCTCCCAATTGATTCTTGACACGCTCAGTTGCCTCCTCGACGCTGCCACTTTTGGGGTTTTCAGCAGCCGATTTCTTCTCAATATTTTTCTCCGGAACAGCGAATTCTCCTTGGCCGCGATTTTCTTGGTCGCACAGTTCTGTTTTGCCCGTATTTTTCTGGACGGATGCAAAGATTTCGTCGAGTTTGTTTAGTGGGCCTTCCTCGTTGCCTTTATCCTGGGGACCGTCATAGCTTTTGCTAACATTTTTCAAGCGCTTAATGAGCGCTTCCACGTTATCTTTTTGCGGGGGGTTGTCCCCACTCGCCTTTACGCCCATTAGAGTCGATGTTTCGCCCAACTCGGAAGCTCCGCCTGCTGGGGTCTTAACCCCAAAATCGGTACCAATATTGGGCATGGCAAAACCAGTCGGTGGCTTCTTGTTCTTGTCATCATCCCCTCCACCACCGCTGCTAAAGCGATAGATCGGCACGCAGCCACGGAATGGGGCCCCGTCGAAACACTTGAGGGGCAGAACCACCAGCGTTGAGTAATCTTTGGAAATCGGGCAATGAGTTGCAATAAATTTAGTGCTGCGGCGTTTGGACTTACCACAAGGCTTCACAAGACGGCCAGCGAGCAGGGCCCGATTGATTCCACCCTTTTGGGTAGCCACTAGAGTTGCGCGCAGCATTTTAAATTTTTTGAGTAACGAAAAACGTAGTCTTTACACGAAAAAATAATTTTCAAGTGAAGAAAAACGAGAAGTTCACACGAATGACAAGCAAAAATCAAGCCAAAAAGAATGAAAACTCAACTTCAACACAGGAATCCATTTGCAATTTGTCGAATGGGTAGCACTGCTCTTAAGGTGAGTTTGTAGAATAGGCAGCACTGTCACAGTATGTTAACTATTGGGGTGCATTCGTTGAATTTTGCTGGAAAGTTTTGCCTGTGGCCATACCTTTTTTTACCTTGCCGGCAAAACATTTTCCAGCTGAATATGGCCGAAGAAAAATTTGGACCAAAAACAGCCTGAAAGCCTCAAATCGTTTGAGCTAGTACCAGAGTTGGATATTTCCCAGATACCTTTTCCTGTATAGAGAATCGAGATTGGTCACCATAATGGAGAGCATTATTTATTTGTCTTTTATTTAGGCTATTAATAAGCATATTAGTAAGTTTACTAGTTACATTTAGCGGCTTACTAGCGATCGCACACGAATTTAGGCCTTTACTCACCCTAATTATCGCCTGTCAATGCGGTGAAGCAAATTGCACTGCCCAAAGAAGCGCCATAAAAGTGCCCGTTTGGGCAACGCAATTATTGTTGGGAGGCTAGAGGTTAAATCCTAGCTTAAGCCCCAAAGAAAATCGATTGAATTCAGTGGGGGGATCTACAGAACTGATCGGCAGACTTTATGGCGATCGATCGCCCGTACTTTACACTTGTTAAATTACAGTTTAAATTAGTTAGCTTATGCGTGCAATTTATAAAAAAAAAACTGTTAACTAACTAACTAACAAACTTTAACTGTTTGTTACTTGTTCTGGCAACTAAATCGGTTATTAAAATTATATGTATGAAAATATATATAGCATGTGTAAAGCGTAGAGTATACATTTACGTATATATAGATCATATACATATGTATATATGTAGTATATATTTAGTTCTTAACATGTAATGGAAATGTTTTGCGCGTTTTCCTTTAATACTACTACGACGCAAGCTAAATGGTGAATCCATCCTCATCCTCTCCCTAGAATAAGCCAATTTGCTTCAGATTGTTCTTTATGATCACATCGGTGACGGCATCAAAGACAAACTTCACATTGTTGGTGTCAGTGGCGCAGGTCAGATGCGTGTATATCTCCTTTTGGTCTTTTCGCTTGTTGAGATTCTCAAACTTCATGCGTATATAGTTGGCAGCCTCCTCAAAAGTGTTGGTACCTGTAAAATATCCATGAATTAGACACCTTCGATGACTTTGATATGCACAATCATTTACCTGAATACTCTGGGAAGCATATCGTCAAAGGAGATCGCTTTATCTTCTCCTCAAACAGATCCTTTTTGTTGAGGAACAGTATAATAGAGGTTTCCACAAACCACTTTGAGTTGCAGATGGAATCAAACAGTTTCAGGGACTCGATCATGCGATTCATTTCCTCATCCTCGGCCAGAACTAGATCGTAGCCTATGAATCAATAAAGAAACCAATTAAAATTTGTAGCGAATAGTTCTCCAAGGAAACCTACCAGATAGCGCCACACAAAATATAATGGCCGTGACGCCCTCAAAGCAATGAATCCACTTCTTGCGCTCCGATCGCTGGCCGCCCACATCAAACAGTCTGTAAAAGGGGAAGCATTATATTTCAATAAGAATTCTAAGGGATCAAGAGGGGGTCTTGACACTCACTTGAAATGCAGTTGCTTGCAGGAGAAATGCGTCTCAATGATGCCCGTGGTCTTTACACGCGTGCGCAGGACATCCTGCTGGGTGGGAATGTAGTTGGGCTGCGCAATGCGATCCAGGGAGTTCAGGTAATATCCCGCCGAGTCGTTCAGCTGGTACTCGCGCGAGCGAGCAAACGACTGCTGCACCCCGCCGTCCGACCAGAGTTTCTTCATCAGCAGAACAATCTCCGGCAGGAGGATGCCCTCATCGGCGGCCGAGGCATGTGTGAAGAACTGGCGGGCAATGTCAGTCTTGCCCTGATCGGCAAACTCAATCTTTAGCCTGCCCATGGCCCGGATGATAACCATCAGGCTCTGTACAGTGTTGCTGTAAACAACGCGGCGGTATTCCTCGCATTCCTCCTGAGAGTAGCCTGTCTCGTGTATGATCTTCATTTGCTTCACTATCGTGGACTTTCCCGACTCTCCAGCTCCTGCAAATCAAATAGAAAACATACAAATTAGAAACATGGGTTCAATTTGAGTGAGCTCATGCAAATCTCCAGCCCTCCAGTGGGTGTGAGCCCTCACATTCGCCAACAATTGAGCGCGTAAAACTGAATGAATCAATGAATGTGCGGCAATAGCAATCAGTAGGGGTAAAGAGGCAGGCAGCATCGAATGAGTCGAGTTTTATGAATGAATGGAGCGCTGTGGAACGAAGCCGCAAAAGCGGTTCAATTGGCAGCGGGTTCAAGAGGCCAAAAAGCTCGCTTAATTGCGCCGGTCATGTTGAAATAAATGAATGAGTAGCTGCTCCTCCTCTAGCTATATGTAGAGTGATATAAGTATGTAGATATGTGTAACCAGCTTGATCTATTCTTTACGTCTCTAAAACTTTGTATTATACTTTTTCTTCACGGTCTTAAGTTCTCCCTTCAATCGGTTTCTAAGTGGCGAGCCCTGAAGTTCAATGAACCCTGGATCAGCGATTCTTGAAAGTTATCAAAAGTGCGCTTTGGGGCCATAAAATTTATATATTTATTATATTTATATATCGCAAATTAGCAAGCACAGAACATGATATTTTATAATTTTGCTGACTACAGGCACAAGTTAGTGGATCGCTATCGATGGATAAACAATAATTTAATCATATTACGTGTCTTCTAGCTTCCCTTTTCCATGGAATTATTGTGAGAAATAAAAACATGCAAAAATAGCACTCTGGTACCGGTCTAGGGGTTTTTCTCTTTCAGTTTCAGTTATCAAACGAGATACATATGTATATATTTATGTACATATGTACCTATCCGATGTTGGGGCATTGCTGCTGCTGCAACACAATGGCGCATTAAGAAAGCTTTTTGTCTCTATAGTGTTTTTTTTCGTGAGTGCCGTTTTTCTGCAATGTGGGGCTCCCAGAGATACATTGATGGTTAGGTAAGCGTCAGACTGTACTTTCACTTTTTTCTTTTCTTTGCAGGGCAGGGCTGTGGCAGTACTTGCAGTTTATGATTATTTTTTATATCTTTGCAAATAAATCATATACATAGTTGATTTTTAATTTAAGCCAATCCCAACAATGCGCACTAATGTTGCCATAAAGAAAAATGTCGTCAAATGCGAAATTATGGACCAAATTATGGGGTTCCAAAAATACATAGGTAGCAAAAGAGAGCGAGCGAGCGAGAGAGAGAGAGAGAGAGAGACAGACAGATACACCGATAATGACCGAGAAAACGGTAGATGAAGACCCTTGCCAATCTGCATACGAATGGTAGGCATTAGTAAATGTTCAAACTTGCCACCGAATGAAAAACGAACCAAAAACCACAAAAACGAACAGCGAAAAAAGGTCAAATTAATAATTCTAACAACAAAATCTGCACAAGTGTGAGTGTGTGTAATTGTGCGTGCGGCTGCGTATTCATTTATCAATGCACCGTTAACTGTGCCAAACCATAGGGAAACAGAGAGAGAGAGAGAGAGAAAAAGAGAGACGCACACAAAGATCAAACACAGAGAGCAGGCAAAACGAAAGAGAGAAGAATGAGAGAGCTATAGCAACGGCGGTTAGCACAAAGCGTTCGTAAGCCTCATTTACAACCTCATTATCGTCCGCCATGATGATCATAATCAAACGGTATTATAATGAGTCTCTCCCCAGGAGAACCTTCTTCGAAATATTCATTTTACGAATAGAACGGAACGACGAATAGAATGGTGACTAAAACCCCTGGCGAAAAGATGGAAAAAATCATACGGAAAGAAGTGCTTTGCGCCATGAGTAATCGTGTTAAATGGCGCCTGAACTCAGTCTCTCTTATCGAAGGGGGTGAGCAGACTCGTAAAGAGGAAAGGGAAATGTGTTAATCAGCGGGGAGCTTGAAATTTTCAGATAGTTGGGGAGCCACAATTTAAAAGTAAACAATTAAAACAGATGAAATAGAGCCATAAAACGGAAACGCCAGCCCAACAACTTCCACGCAAATCTTTCTTATCATTGAATTTCATTTTATTTTCTTTTTATAATTTAAAGTTCCGTCAATTATTGAACTCGAATCTGACGTAAAAGGTCGTTTAGCGATAATTTTGATAAGCGTAATGAATACGAGGGTGTGCAGGGGCATAAACATATTGATACCGTACAAATATGTACATAGAAGTGTGTTTGTTATAGTATATAAATTCTTAAAAAAATATTGTTGATTAAATTGCTATGTTGATAGTCTGTTGGTTTGGATGGTTTTCTGGTATTGGTGGGGCATACGACGGGCGCATCATGTGCTTGAATTTTTGTTGTTGTTGCCTTCTTCGTATTCTTTTTCGGCCAGATATTGTATGTGTGACCTATATAAGAGTCTTACTCATGCCCCAAATGCGGCTTAAGCACGCTCTCCCTCTCTCGCGCCTTTTCTCTTTTTAAAGTAAAGGCAAATATCGTGAAAAATACAATAACAATTGACATTCTTTTCCCCTACAACATGAAATATTTTCGTGAGAGAAAATAACAAATTTTACAATAAGAAAAGAGAGGGAGAGTGACAATAAATTGAGTGAGGGGTACTTCAACTGTTGTTTGGCCAGACACTCCCCGCATAACAATAGTAAGCGTTTTTATTAAATCTACACAATAAACGCAATGTTGAGGGCTGCCAATTCCAATTCTCAATCCCCATCCCCATCCTATTTCCAGTTCAGTTTCAATCCCATGTCACAACCGCCTTTGCCATTGCAGCTGCATTTGGTGGCGGGGCCATTTATTTGCGCTAATATCGTTCACCCCACTTTAAATGTCAGTACAAATGAAAAAGCAACAACATCACCAGCAGCACAGCAGAGCCCCCTCCTGGCCAATTAGTCTGCTTCCAGCATGTTTTGCGTGTGTGTTGTGTCTGTGTGCTCGAGAGTGGGAGAAAGAGTCTGTGCAAAGGAGAGAGTGTGTGACAGCCAACGACAAGTTTATTAATATAAGGTGAGGAGTTCCAAATCCTCCCCCTCTTTGTGCCGACAACTCAAGCAAAATACGCGATCATCCTGAAAGCGCTGCCGCACCCTACATAAATATACCTTGGTCAAAGAGCGAGAGAGAGAAAGAGAGCGCAAGCGCAGCAGCAACAACACCGACCACAAACACATCGAAAAGATCACAGTATTTTCTGTTTATAAAGAAAATTCCCTAAGAAGTTTTCCCAGCTCCCTGGAAAGGCAAAGCAAACAACCCACACAGCTACAATAAAACCAGCAACAATTGTTAGGCAGAAAAATGCAAGTGGTGCAAGGTGTTTTCTTGTTGCCCATAAATAAACCAGCACTGGCTGCAACGCTCTGCAACAGCGTTTGTGTTTTTTTGTTCGAAAAACTGAAAATGGTAGCAGGAGAGGGGATGAAAATATCGTAAAAAGATGTCGGAAACGCCTAAATTTCCGCACGTTTTCCAAAACCGGTTCCCACAAATATTCGACTGCTTTCCACAAGCAATTTTATGTCGCCCAGTGTTTTCGATATCGTTCGAGAGCACACAAATATATCACATATATTAGCCTTACCGCCTCCCTCCGACATTCCTGACCAAGCAGATGACTTAGTCATCATCATCTTGGGAGACGCTTCATTAGCAAATCAGCAGCAGGCGGGAAAAGTGCAACAAGATTGTTGCAGGGCCTGGAAAAAAGTCATTCCATTGTTTTCCAAAGTGCATGGCAATGAAAATGAAAAGTACGAGCTCTCACACAATGGCGTATATCTAGCGGAGTGTGTGGAAATTTAATTGCAGAAGGTTAAGACGAGAGCCGCGGCATTTCATTTCAGTGCATCAGAGAGTGTCAGTTTTCGAAGGGGTAGGGGTGTCGAACGCGCCGCAGAGGTCGGGTCAAATGCGATACGATGATGACGCCGCAGCGCTTCAATGGAACGAAACCTCAGGCTAACGATGCAAGTGCCAGGCCTCGACGCGCCACTATCAACCATCTACCGCAGATCGAAAGAGCCACAAACATGTTTCGGTTGCCATTTCGATGGCACAGCGCCCCACTTGTTGGAGCCAAGTGCGTGCCGGCGACGATGAAAATTGAGAATCGAGTATCGCAGTCGCTCCGCTCCACTCCGCTCCGACATTTGGTTTCAATTTACGTTCTATTCCCTTATCTGCAAACGAATTATTAGACATGTGCATTGCATAATGGCCACATTTCAAACATACACAAAGGGGAAATCTGTTGAGCAGACACATGGAGTCTGGGTTTTCCCATATCCTGGGTCCAAAACTCACCACAGCCAAAAAAAAAAAACCCACCCATGTCCTCAGGCAGTCTGACAAAAACCCGGCCAAGCCTCAGACCAAACATTTTAAAATTAATTGCATTTTCAGAATACTGAGTAACAAATTATTTGGTAAAGGGGAAATAACACATTAGAGACGCACCCAAAAGCAGCAGTTTCACCTCCGATGCGGCACGTTCACCCTCCGCTCGCAGCGCCCGATCGATGTTCTTCGAACGTTCGATGGCTTCTTTATCTCGTGCTGTACTCACGGCACAACCCATTTTCTTCAAATTATCGCACTTTGGTCGTTAATCCAGAGGTTGGCAACTATTTCACTGTAATTTTTCGTATTTTCAGTTTTCACAAGCGTTTTCGGCACTTTTAATTGAGCGCAGATGCGGCTGCGCGTCGGCTGTACACTTTTTTGTTTCCTTCTCCTTCTTTCCAACACACACAAACGCACACTTGGACAGAAGCGTACGCATACACAAAGGGGCGACGCAGGCGTAGCGGCTCTATCAATTTCAATTTTCAATATAGTACAATTTAATGCTAGGGCGGCACTTACGCCGTTTACTTCTTTGTATTTAATTTTCGCTAATCCGCCGATCGGTTTGCTTAAAAAAAAACGCTGAAGAATGAATCATTTAACGACCAGTGTGATCATCGACTTATCGATCAAATATACCGTCCGAACCCCAGAAACATACCAAAATATACCGTCTTATTTTAAAAATATACCATAAATATACTGACGCGTTCAAGCTCTATTATACATATTCCTCGTTTTCGATATTCCGTGCAATATAACTAACTAAATAGAACCCACAGCTCTGCCCACATTATTTTATCCGATTGATGAATCAATTTCCTACTTGACTGGTTTATTTTAAATACTTGTTTTTATTGAATTTTGCATAAAAAAATGTTTTAGCGAAAAAGTTAAAACAAAACGAGGGGGAACGTTGTGAGTTGCTGCGGACACCGCAACTCTACAGTTATACCCGATACTAAGTCAGTATGGCTCTCCTCCGGCAGACGCCGCTAATATTAAACGACAAGACAAAGAGTGCGTGCGAGAGAGACAGAAAATCAGTCTGAGCGTGACGTCGGGCGCTGCGTAGCCAGTGCAAATTGATTTGTTTCCTTTCGCTATAAAAATGATCTGATCTGATCCAGATTCAGCAATCTGATAGATATGGTCGTTATCTATGATTCTGCGTTTTTAGTTTTCTCAAATCTGCAATATTGTGGATGCAACAGATTTTCGTCCTTTGTGTGGGCGGAAGCGGGTGGGGCGAAATTTTGAGATATACGTTTTATAGTGAGATCTAACAGAAGTGCGGATACCAAATTTGGTTACTCTAGCTTTAATAGTCTCTGAGATTTGTGAATATCCCCAGATTTGCATTCTTTGCGGGGGCGGAAGGGGGTGTGGCGAAATTTTGAAACAAACTCGTCTCGGTCCGATATATTAGGAGTGTGGATACCAAATTTGGTTGCTCTAGCTTTTATAGTCTCTGAGATCTAGGCGCTAATGTTTTACTCTAAACAAAGCCGCCTATGCTACGTGTGTGTTAGAGAGAGACAGGGCGAGAAAAAATGAAATTGTTTTCTTGATGCTGACTATAATAATAATACGATCCAATTCAGATTCCGCAGTCTAAAAGATATGGTCATTCTCTACGATTCTGCGTTTTTGGTTTTCTCGTATCTTTAAAATTGTGGATGCCACAGATTTTCGCCCTTTGTGGGGGCGGAAGTGGGCGGGGCAAAGTTTTGAAATATTTTTGTAGCAGTAACATATAACAGAAGTCTGGATCCAAAACATCGTTGCTCTGGCTCTTATAGTCTTTGAGCATTAGGAGCTGAAGGGGACGGACAGACGGACAGACGGACGGACGGACAGACGGACAGACGGACGGACGGACAGACGGACAGACAGACATGGCTCAATCGACTCGGCTATTGATGCTGATCAAGAATATATATACTTTATGGGGTCGGAAACGATTCCTTCTGGACGTTACACACATCCACTTTTACCACAAATCTAATATACCCCAATACTCATTTTGAGTATCGGGTATAAAAATACCTAAGAGACTTATCGTTCTTACTGCTTAATTTTGATATTCCGCTACAAGATTAACTCAATTGAAGTACTCCCATTTATTTTATTTTGACTAAAACAAGGTTTACGCAAGGTTTTCTTACTGGTAGCTTGTCAATCGGAGTATGGGCATTTGTATACCCTATTTTGTTAATTTTATATGAATATACTGGTTTTCTAAACTTCTTTTTAAAACGTTATTAATAAAGATCTTTTCTCAGATTGATATGTTTTAGACAAATTCATGCATATGATGAGTGTCTTGTATATGTATATATAACTCGATCCCGATACCCATTCTTGATCTCTGTAAGAAGACAATAAGCCGCAAAATATCGTTGGAATAGCGTTAAAACACAGACTGACTAGTTTCTGGATATATTGGAGCTTGAGATGATACACATTTTCTCAATTCTATCATATCCATCTCCCCAGGGTATGCGGAATGTTTTCCACGTTTTCTAGGCTCATGAGTCTGGCTGCAATTGAATGTTGCCGCAATTTTTGAGAATTTAAGAATGACTATGAAAATCGCCATAAATGCATTTCAAACTTGCTGCAGCATTATGTTTCGCAATGCATTTTCGACGAGTTTCATTGGCCGATAGCAAAAATCGCGTCGTTTCCGTTTCAAAACCGTTTCAGTTACCAAAAAATGAAGTTTAATTTACCGATATACCGTAAGTATACCGTCTGCTCAATTTTGACGTAAGAAAATACCAAAAAGTATTCACAATACCGTAAACGATTACCCTGCCCGTTTTGGAGACCAAACGCCGATTTTGCCTTCAAGGTATGTTGTCCTCACACGCGAGGTGAGGTTCGTAGGAAACTTGCATCTTGCCTCTGCGGTTTATGCTTGTTGTCCATACCCTTTTTTATGGCCCATTCAAAATTACGAATCATTTTTTCGTTGCACGAGAGGGCAACAGTGTAACCGTCTGACCCTTAGAAATACCGGAAAAATATCGATGTAAAACGAACCTAGCCCACTTAAACCTCCTTGTATTAAAAAGTGTTACAACTTGAGCTAAGCCGTTAATAATTATTCTTCTAGATCCATCCTAAACTGATATCTTTTCGTGGAGGGTATTAAAATACCCATTCTCCATGATCATAGGTCACACTCCTTGAATTTGATATTCTGATTGACAAGGATAAGTGAAATAAGTAGTGCACGGAACTACGTTTTGAGCGGTCACCCTGTCTTGAATCACTTAAGCGATTTTAATTAGATTTAAAATATACCGAAATATACCGTGTCACTTTAAAATATACTGATGTAAAAATTAAGTGTCATATACATCGCTGAGGGCGGAGTGTGACCAAATGTGCATGCTCTACGGTTGCACAGTTTTGTGTTACTTAACATTAAAATCTGTTAAGAATTCAAATGAAAAGATGAAAGGCGTAGAAAGGCACTGCAAAATTGGGTAAATTAGCATGTCTTTATCTCTGTATAAATTAATAAAATTTGTAGTAGTTGTAGAGTAGTAAAATGAGTATAAAGCTAATACATTATAATATCCATATAATAGACTTTCATTCGACAGACCTAATAAAGTTTGTTTCCCATCTGATTACTGGCTTGCCTTGCCTCCTCATTACATAAACATAAAACTATTTGATTACAAGTAGTTGCTGTTTTTTAGGGAAGAGTTTTCTTAAAATAGTCTTTATGCTTTTTGCGCGTTTTTGTTTAAACTAATAAAATAATGGAGAGAAATAATAATATGGAAAGTTTATTAATTAATTTATTTCAGATATTGTTTTTTTTTTTGTTTCAACGATCAAATAATTGAGAATAATAATAATTTGGAGAATTTATTTTATAATTTATTTCAGATATTATGCTGCGCAGCGTGGACTGACTGATGAGCAAGTGCTAAACGGGACGGGACCCCTACACAAGGGATTTAGACAAAGGACACGTGAATCTAATGTAGAAATTGAAATATTATAAGAATGAGCCGTTGTTTTCATAAAAAATTTTAATTTCAAAGAGATTTTATTTGTGTAACCGTAGAGCATTCACACCTGAACACTCACTGCTCATAGCGAAGTGTAGGATACTTTTGGTCGACCAAATATTTCGTCGATCTGAGAACTAGGCTTACAATTTCGTATATACTCGTATGTAATATATTTGCCGGATTGCCGAATCTAGATCAGATCGGGTCATTATTATAACCAGAAGGCAAAAATTAAACTGCAGTGGCTATGCAACCCCCTTTCATGCGCTTACTCACTCGCTCTATCTCTCACACACTCTTTCTCGTGCAGTGTCTCCGGTTGAGGAAAGCGGCTGTTGTTGGCTTAAGAAGAGTGAAAGAGAGAGAGACAGATATAGCCAATACAATATCGGAAAAATGGAAAAACTTAAATTATTTTGAAATTCTAATTAAATAGATCATTAGAAGAAAAGAGGACGAGTCTACTGCAAGAATTAACATTAGAAGAAAACTAGCGGTCGACAAATAAATTCGTCCCTTTTACGAACAGCGATACTAAAAGGCAGAGAGAGAGAGAGAATGCTCTCATCGGCAGTCATCGGCTCCGAGACCAATTCCGCTTACGTATAAAATGTATTGTATATGATGTAGGTATTAAGGTATTAAGATACCTGGGCTCCCTGATCCTGGCATCACTGGAAGATGCCTCGAAGAGGACGCCAAGGGAACTTACTGCCTTTGCTAAAAATACCTCGATTCTCGATGGCTTTCAAACCTCATAAGCACCCCCGCGACGGTTCATACCCCCCCATCCGGGTAACTAAGGGCCATACTGGCCTATGCGTGGCCCCACTGAGGGCCGTCCGGGTTAACCTAACCTAACCTAACATAATCAATAATAAGTCTATGTACATACATATATACTGACTGAGTATCGGCAAAGACCGCGGCTCACAACATTCCCTCTCGTTGCAGAGTCTGAATCAAATCGTATCACTATAATAGCCAGATGGATCAATTGAAATTTAAGTGGCTTAGGTTTATGAAGCAATAAAATAACAGGTTCAAAAGATAAGTGCAAGAATCAGACTAAGCATCCAGAGGCGTAGCGGGAGACGGATATGGTAAGAATTTGGCGAGAACGAGAAGATCAACTGATGATGGCGGGAGCGGAAGCGGACTACTGCGTGTTTCCGTGTCGGCGAACCGAAAAATATTGTATACCCACAAGTAATGCAATATTATGAAAGGATTTTAGAAATACAATAGTAACAAAAAACGAGGGGGAACGTTGTGAGTTGCTGCGGACACCGCAACTCTACAGTTATACCCGATACTAAGTCAGTATGGCTCTCCTCCGGCAGACGCCGCTAATATTAAACGACAAGACAAAGAGTGCGTGCGAGAGAGACAGAAAATCAGTCTGAGCGTGACGTCGGGCGCTGCGTAGCCAGTGCAAATTGATTTGTTTCCTTTCGCTATAAAAATGATCTGATCTGATCCAGATTCAGCAATCTGATAGATATGGTCGTTATCTATGATTCTGCGTTTTTAGTTTTCTCAAATCTGCAATATTGTGGATGCAACAGATTTTCGTCCTTTGTGTGGGCGGAAGCGGGTGGGGCGAAATTTTGAGATATACGTTTTATAGTGAGATCTAACAGAAGTGCGGATACCAAATTTGGTTACTCTAGCTTTAATAGTCTCTGAGATTTGTGAATATCCCCAGATTTGCATTCTTTGCGGGGGCGGAAGGGGGTGTGGCGAAATTTTGAAACAAACTCGTCTCGGTCCGATATATTAGGAGTGTGGATACCAAATTTGGTTGCTCTAGCTTTTATAGTCTCTGAGATCTAGGCGCTAATGTTTTACTCTAAACAAAGCCGCCTATGCTACGTGTGTGTTAGAGAGAGACAGGGCGAGAAAAAATGAAATTGTTTTCTTGATGCTGACTATAATAATAATACGATCCAATTCAGATTCCGCAGTCTAAAAGATATGGTCATTCTCTACGATTCTGCGTTTTTGGTTTTCTCGTATCTTTAAAATTGTGGATGCCACAGATTTTCGCCCTTTGTGGGGGCGGAAGTGGGCGGGGCAAAGTTTTGAAATATTTTTGTAGCAGTGACATATAACAGAAGTCTGGATCCAAAACATCGTTGCTCTGGCTCTTATAGTCTTTGAGCATTAGGAGCTGAAGGGGACGGACAGACGGACAGACGGACGGACGGACAGACGGACAGACGGACGGACGGACAGACGGACAGACAGACATGGCTCAATCGACTCGGCTATTGATGCTGATCAAGAATATATATACTTTATGGGGTCGGAAACGATTCCTTCTGGACGTTACACACATCCACTTTTACCACAAATCTAATATACCCCAATACTCATTTTGAGTATCGGGTATAATTATTAATAATTAATACACTCTGTAAGAGCACTATCCATGTAGTAGATAGTGCGGGTATACGTGTTTGTTGAAGGTTGCCTCCTTGCGGGCGTGGTCTGCTTGGCTGGCGGTGGCGGCTCAGATTTTGCCTTCCCGGCTAAGGGAGTGCTGGCGTGCCAAGTTCTTGGGGCAGCGTGTTCGCACGCTGCAGTTCGGTGGGAGCTTTACGCTTTACAGCGTTTTAAAAGACAACATAGCCTCTCCTCTGTATTATCGTTGTGCTCGTCTTGCGAACAATATTGGCGAATTGCATTTGCTCGAGTTTTCCAATCCCACTATAATCATTGACATTGCATTATTTCCAAATTTGCCCTTTGCTTTCCCCCTTTGTTTATTGTTAAAACGTTTAATGGAAAAATAAACAGCCAAAATTTTGTTCTGCGAATGAAGGCGATCTGCCCCCTCCTTCTCCTTCTCCCTCTCCCTCTTCCAATTTCCCTTTCCCCGCAATGTGCATGCAGCCCGCTGAAAAAGTTCTCAGTGCCCTGGAATAAATAATATTTGCTTTTGGGACACAACTCCATTCAAATTATGATTCGGCGGTTCCTGGGCTGCCAAATGTTTGCAGTTGCATTTGGGAACTAGTCGAAGATGGAATGTATCGAAAGAGTGTCTCGAAAGGGGTCGTGGGTGGGAGAGGTACAGCCGGCTTTCCTCAACCAATTAATCTAAACAAAAACATAGAGGGACAGAGAGAGAGAGACAGGAAGATTGGGTCGCAGTGCAAAAGTTTCACTTCCAGCGGGGGACGTCATATGTTGAGAGAGGTGAAGGTGAGGATGGGGGTGCGGAGGCCATCAACGGGTCATGATTTACACATGTTTACACGAAATGTGCAGCGGTTGAAGGGAAGGGGGACGATCCCGTATGAATGAATGATTGCAGCTCGGTACTGCGCCTGCTTCTTTCTCTGCTGCACCCGCTGCAGTCAGTGCTGCTGCATTGGTGTTGTAATTTATCCAGCTAGAGAAATATGGATTTATGCGGTTAGGCGGAGGAAGAGAGGGGTACATGTCAGGGGGCTCATCGCTTTGGGTGGTCGTTCGCCCCCGACTGCTGGGGCACATGTAAAGCGCATGCCTTTCGCGTCGCTGCTCTCATTGTTATACCCTTACAGAGGATATTATTCTTTCGAGTATATATATGTACATATATATGTATGTATGTATGTTGGCCAGAATCATTTCAGTCTCAATAAATACATTAAGATATGTTCTTGATCAGCTGAATCTATATACAATATATCCATAATTAAGTTAATTTGAATAAAAACCAGTGTATCTTTGTAATAAAGCCGGGAAATTATCGATCTGCTAGGGTATCTGATGCTTCGGCACCCGTGGAAAGCCTTCCATTGATTTGCTATTTGCTGATGCCAACAAAATTGACGAACGACGTCGGCATTGCTCCAAAACTTCAATCGGCGCGCATGCAACAACAACAACTAAACCCAAAGAAAACAGCAACTAGAAGAGGAAGGAGAATATAAAGAAGAAGCAACAACAGCAAGAGCAAAGGCAATTAAAAGGATGGAATGGAAGGAGGAAGGCCTTGAAATAGATATACAGTTAATCCGATCGTTCTCTCTGTCGCACAAACTCTCTTTCTTATCTAACATTCTCACTCCACTCTCCAGAGAGCTCGACATGACATGCATATGAATGTACATACACGAGTGCATACATGTACCTCGTACATCTGTATGTGGGAGAGTTTGGCACATGTGTTGGCTGTGTTTTGGACAAACCCAAGATTAAGAAGATTAATTTCCCTGATAATTTGGGAACACGATTTTCGAAAAACTTTTTCGACCCGTTGAAAGGTTGAACAGACGTTCTCCCATTCCAACAATGCCCCCCACTATCCTTCTCCACTCAAAACTGAAGTAAAGTTGCAGACTGCAGACGCGAAACGTTTAAAGACTATTGATGGATTCTTCCCGACCGACGCCGCTTTTCCGCCGTCCTCCGTCCGCCGTCCGCCGCCCGTCACCCGTCGATCGTCGAATGCATCTTTCAATGGATTTTCGGCACTTTTCCTAAAGTCTTCAATGGGCCGACAAGTAGACAAAATAAATGATGGAATCCATGTCGAAGCGGGAGGATAAGTGTGAACGAAGGGGTTGTGCGGAGAGGGGAAGCGATAATTGGGATAGGAAATCGAATAGAATTTGATTACATTTAAGGATACAATCATTCAGTAATTTAATGTACTGAAAAATCCTTCACATTACTTCCCCCAAAACAAAGCAATAACTGGATTTGGTTTCAAAAATTCAGACGAGGGGTACAGCATTTGAGTTTAGTTTTCTATAGCTAGCAGCAAGTGAATTTCTTGAAATTTCAAAATAAAATCGTACAAAATTTTTCATCCTTTAAATAAATCTAAATTATTCGCACAGCAAACATGTTTCGCATCACGTCCACCTTTAAAAAATTCAGCGATGTTTTCATGACCGCTCAACGTTATAAATCCAACAAGAAAGATTCTTGCGGAAAGAAAGAGGATCCCTGCAAGAAGAAAGAGGATCCTTGCAAGAAGAAGGAGGATCCTTGCAAGAAGAAAGAGGATCCTTGCAAGAAGAAGGAGGATCCTTGCAAGAAGAAAGAGGATCCCTGCAAAAAGAAGGAGGATCCCTGCAAGAAGAAGGAGGATTCCTGCAAAAAGAAGGAGGATCCATGCGGAAAAAGTAAGTTTAGTCCCATACAATAATCGGTTTTTAACCCTTCACCAATTTGTAAAGAAAAACAGCCCACGGGTCCCAAATGCAAGGGCAAGGGCGGAGCTGGAGGATCGGGAGAGTGCAAGAAAGGCAAGAAGTAAAATTGGAAAAATTCAAAAAATCTAAAAAAAAAAAACAACTGAGAAATGAAACAAATTTATCTCAGTGGGCCAATCGAAACATATACTTCCATTACATTTCCGAAATCAAAATTTTCAGTATCCCAAACACTAGAACTCGATTCTCCTCGAACTGGTTTTTTTCTGGCGCTCTACCTGTGAATATAACACTATGTTCCTGCTGGTATCCAACAATACTCTGCTGATCCTCAGGCATCGCGTGTCCAATGGGAATGGAATTGGTCTCTTCAGCACTCTCTGGGAAAAGTGCAAGGGGTTCCAGAAGGATGAAAATACCGAGGTGTTTGAAGAAAAGGAACCTAAACGATAGAAGGTAATATCAAATAGTTAATGCATAACATGATCTTTCTTGATGTAGAGTTTATTCTTTCCTTTTTTCTAGCAGAGGGACCGATTCCCCCTGCCGAATAATGGACTACCATATTGTTGCCGGGGGCCAATTTTACAGCAAGATCATAAAACGGAACGCGCGCAGACATTATAAAGCCATAAAGCAACAACTAAGATCAGAGCAAAAATAGCCCAAAAACGGCAGGGAGGAGGCACTACATAGACAAGTGATAAAAAAGAATTTCCATGGGCAGTTTACGATGTATGTATGTCTCTAACTCTCCGCCGACCTACCATATGAGAGACCCAGAGGCCGTACCCAAGTCGTAGCGGAGAATCATCAAAATTTAAAGTGAACAATATTGAGAAATACAGAACCTAATTTGGGGAAAATATTATTGTGATTGTTGCATTATTCTGGGGAAAAACTGCATTGTATCATCTAGCAGGTGCTTAAAAGAGCCCCCGCGTACGACTGCGATTTCTCAGCTCTCAATGCGAGATCATCTGGTTCCCAAATTCACGACAAAAGTTCAGACACCGGGGAATCCATAAATTTCCCGCTTGAAGGTGGGTGGGTCAGAGGATGCTTTTGAATGCTGGGATGGTCCATATACCCCATCTCCTGCACTCGTTTCTCCTGCTCTTCCTCCGATTTTATGGCAATTCAATTGCACTGGCACTGACTTTTGTTTCCTGCTGCTGCTGCTGTTGCCTCTGGCTCTCCCTCCTACGTTTCGTCGCAGGGCAGGTTGCAGCCGTATGGCTCTGGCCGTGTAAGATCTGTATTTTTGGTTTTTTCTCCTAGGCCTAATGTAAACAACTGATAAAATAAAATTCCCCTTCCATCACGGGCACGGGTCGCGTCGCACTTGTCAGCCCAAGAGTTGGGAATGGAATAGAAAATTTGTTCTGCTACCGCCTGATTTTCTAATTTTCTTTGCCTTGGATTTCCCAATGCGATTGATCGTTGTAATACTTATATGAGAAACTCTCGATTTTTTTTTTTTGGGTAATTATTACTTGCTTCCCCAATGTAAACAGATTGAAGCGGCTAATTTTAGTTGATGAGATTATTTGATTTTCCTTTACGATTCTGCGGCCTCATATTGTTGGTGTGACGTTTGAAATCATAAAAATGGGGTTATCAAAAATCCTTTTGAAGATTGGTGGGTTAGCAATTGTTCTACACTATATATTTTTCGGGATTAAGTACTATATACAGATGCAGATGTTTTGGATTTCTATTAAAATCTGTTTATTCTTTTGTATTGTATTGCTATTCTATTTTGTCTAAAAGTAATTGAATCGTACTTCTGTTCTGGGGCTCAGGTACAGGTATTTCTATCCAAACCAGCCCTTCTTGCCGCCCTTGCCTCCTTTTTTGTTGCACGGATCCTGATCGCAGCAATTCTGCTTTTGACAGGAATCCTCGCAGCAGTCATTCTGGCAGGAATCCTTCTTGCACTGATCCTGGCAGCAATCTTGCTTCGGACAACAATCCTGTTTGGGGCAACAATCTTGCTTTGGGCAGCTGTCCTTTTGCTTCGGGCAGCAGGGCTTCTTCTGGTTGGAGTCCTGGCAACAGTCCTTCTGGTTGCCCTTCTTGGACTTGGTCCTTCGGGTGGACATCAGGGCATCGCTCATCTTCAGGAAAGTGGAGCTCGTCAAGCGATTCATACTGGAATTTTGATTTATATGTTGCCTCAACGATGTGTGTTTCTGAATTATACTGACATTCGACTGACAGACATGTGTGTGTGGGTTTTCCTTCCTCTCAAAATGTTGCTATGTTTGCAGTTTTGGGTTTTCGGTTACATATTTCCTAGAGTCCGGGCTACCGACTGCTTCTCAAGTGCCGACCACACATTAGCCGTGATGATGTCCCCGTCCCAGCCATTGCAAGAGGAGGGGGAGAAACGTCCAGGCGGCGCCATGTCAAAATATTTGTCGTCAATTGGTTCGTAGTCAATTTATGGTGTGGATAATTAGGCGACTGCTGCGTCAGGATGTCGCCGTCGATTAAACCATAGAGAAATTTAAATTTATTTGTTTTTTCTCTTTTCCCCTCCCGTTGACGATGAAACATCCACTCGAACATGATACATACGTGGTCTAGGTAACCGATCTTGTTTTTCTTTTCACTAATGATCGCGTGATGATTGGCTGTCAGGGGAGAGACCTACATATGTACATGTGTATGTACATATGTACATATACTCGTATATGATCTTGTTGTTCATGGGGGTTCAAGGTGCCTGAAAGCAACACTCATTTATAAATAGGAATCTTTTCAGGAACAGGCATCGATCTGTTTGGGAGACTATTCCCACATAAATGTAGTTTGAAGATAACTTTCATTGATATTCTGATCGCAGAATTACAGATCTTCAAGTGAAGCTTTTTATGCTTGAAAATTCCACTGTGATCAGCGAAATATCTTTATAACCCAAAGTTTCAGCATTCAACTGTCAAGTTTTTGGAATCAGTTCCACCAATCATCATGACATTTCAATGCTGGCCGGGGCATATTTCACCCTCAACTCGGATCAACGGATATTTTTAGGCCTCACAGGTGCGCTGCCCTCGAAGGCCAGAGACCAAGACCCATAAAAAATACCCCCACAAGACGGGAAAAGGAGAGGGGGGAGCTACAAAAGGCCAGGAAGAAGAACAAAGAGAAAAGCGAACGACAGGGAGAAGCACACAGAACCAATGACGACAATGAGCGTCAAATGAAACGAAACAGATGCCAACCAATCCAATGGATGCGATCGAAGGAATACTGGAAGATCGAAGTTCGGATCGGGTGAACGTTGGGCACTTTTCACATAATCAGCAATGGGGGCTGCTTCCTTCCAATTTGGCCAGAGAGCGCTTAAACCAAAAGATTAATTACTGCTAACGTTGCGGAATCGATGAGAAGCAAGTAAATTCCCCCATTTTTCTGTATCTGTATCTGTATTTGTATCTGTTTCCTGTGTCGTGGCCCCTTCCGATCCGATCAGCACGGATTTGTTGGGAGTGAGTCAGCGTCAACGCATTCTTAAGTACCGGCTATTAAACTAAAAGCTAAACAAGAGAAAAACCGGACCCCAAAGTGGAAATGGCTTTTGTGTGAGGATCAGATTGTCGATTGCCGTTTGCCGTTTGCCGATCGATTGAGAGTGCTTGTGCTCCCCCAAAAACACTGCTTCCTATACAAAGTTGCATACTTTTTTTTTGTATATCTCTCTCTCTCTCTCTCTCTTTTTCTATATTTCTCTCTCTTTTCTTCTTTAGATTTATCTTGGCTTTTCTCGCTTTTTTGTTGGTGTTGTTATTTTCTCAATTTTTGTACATTTGGCGCCATTATTGCGCACCAAAATGGATCGCAAGTCTATAAATTCTTCAGTTTTATTGCGACCGCTTCGACAGCTGAAAGGCGTAAAGCGCCAGACGAGGGAGGGCATACAGAAGGGAAGGAGGTACAGCAGGGTGAACTAGTGGGGGTATAGCTGGAGAGGAAGAGAAGGTAGTGGGATTTGAACTTTTACGATAGCTGCCATAGTTTGCATAGTTTGGCAATGGCATCGACAAAACGGCAAATTCTTGGCCATCTTGCGCAAGGCGTCGGCCATCTTGGATACACATAGAGCTCCACACATACAAACACATGGACATATCACAGCGGCAAAGGTGTTTATGGGCCCCCAGAGAAGTGCCAAAGTGTGGTAATCGTTGGGTCACAACAGGAGGCAAAGATTGAAAATCCAAGGGGTCTGGTAGAAGTAGGGCCAAAAGAATGAGAGGAATCTGGCTTTAATGATAAAACTTGGTATTGAATATATGTATGTAGTTTTTGATATACGGGTAATTGTTTTTCAAGGCGTTTTAATGCTTAAAACATTTTCCATTGTACAATCTAGTATAAACATATTTTATTTGATTTCTTTTGAATTAAATAATTGATAATATATACATAGTATATATAAAAGGAAATATATATCACAAACACAGATGGGGATAGACTTCCGTATCTATCCGTACCCTGTTTACCACTAAAAACTTTACACCAATCAATCCATAACATCCAATCCACAAAAGTTTGTCAACTCAACCACACCGATCCAACCAACCAAACGGTATCCGCGAACCACTCAAAACACAGAACAGCTCCCGTTTAATGGAGAATTAAGCGTTGGTATCGCATAAATATTTACAAAAACAGACAAACAAAGTCGTGGGAAACAACAATAACAACTTAAGAGGTTTATAGTTAAACAAAAAAGGAAAGAAAATAATATTCTGCTTGTGTATTTCATTTCGTGTTTTTTTTTCGACCAACCAACACGTGATCGTAATCAAAACTCTGAGACAGAGACAGAGAGAGAGAGAGCAAATCATTTGATGCTATCGGAGATTGGAATCATTTTGAGTGAGATCTAAGCAACAAATTGCACAGACGAATATCTAAATATTTAAACAAAAAAATTTTGGTCAGCCAGTGGCAAGCGCTCTATGGTCAGGGGGGAAAGTTTAACTAGACGGCATAATTTTTGGGGCAGCAACTCTTGTGTAAATATTTTGAAATTCTTGTAGCGATACACAAAGAAAAATAGTGTTAATTTTGTATTGAATATATAAATATGAAGACATATGTTTACATATATTGAGTAGATATAGAATAAATAAATATTAAACAAGAATATCCATCCAAAGTTTGGAAATTGTATAAAATCACATTTCAATATTCCCTTCAAATGTATCCCTGTTTTTCCAAATGCATGTACATACCATCTCTTTCTCGCACTCGCACTCGCACTCGCACTCGCACTCTCTCTCTCTCCCTCTTCCACTTCCACTAAACTGATCTTTGCTCTGGACTTTTTGAGGCGTAAAAACTGTTTAATAATTAGTGGGCGTGGCAGATCGAGAATCGGGATGGCAGAGGAACGAGGGCTCCGTTTAGATGCAATTGTTTGCTTTTACCAGTTGTTGTAGGTCAGTGTGCAAAAACAATTCCAAATGCTGCTCCTTCTTCTACTATATACAAAAAGATGGTCATGGTGTTGGTTCTATGAGATTGTGTGTTTAGAGTAAAGCGTTTAATTGTTAAATGTTTATTAAAACTACAGTTTATACAATGCCATAGAGATGCAAACTGGAGCGGAGAGAGATGGATAAAGATACAGAGAGAGAGAGAGAGAGAGAGAGATTAGGGTCATCAATGGGATGCGATTGGATATGGTGTATGGTATAATATTGGATTGTAGTATTCTTTTGAGAAGGCGACGGCAATGGCAACCCGTCGTATACACAATTTTGTTTACAAACATCGCATAGTAGTAAACAATTTTCGGCCATTTAATAACATTAACATTAAAAATTAAAAGCAAAACAGAAGCCATACCATACCATACCACACCGTACCATCGAACGATCTATGCAGACTTATCGCTTTATTATGATTATCTGAACTTGAAAAACGGAACAACAATGTGGAATGATGACAGCTTTTGTTTGGGAATTCCCTTGGTCTATGTTTATTATGACTGTTTCGGTGGCTACAGCAGGGGCAATGGCTACTCCATTGAAGAGGATCGGAGCTCACACTGGGACGACTCTAGGACCTGGATCGCACTGATGTGATGTGCGGATCGATTCGAAGATGGCTACTTGATCGTAATCTGTTGGCCGAACGGAACTGTTGACCCAGTTATGGGTGACGCACATGGAGCGCGATGTGTGGTCGCTTGGCCAGTGCATTGGCTGAACGAACGCCTTATAGCCTGATGGCTATAAATAACCTCCTATAAAGACAAGATGTCGTACCGGGAAATGCAAAAATAAAACCTGACAGGGATGCCGTGTCCGGCAGATATTCAGCGATTTATAAACATATTTTTGACCAAATTACTGCCCGACTGAATCATCAAAGTGCTGATCAGAAGGATAGAGACTAGGAAGCTTTGGATGTAGAATCTAACAAACTTACACCTAAACTTCTAAAGACTCATTTGAATAAATTTCCCGATTGACTTATTGCTTAATTTATCATCATGCTACATTTACCATATATATACATAGTTAACACCAGAATATACCCATAATTTTGATTATTCTTAGTCATTGATCCTCCGTGTTTTCTGGGGATCCAATGCAATTAATAATTTTCTTGCATCGGTTCGGGGTCCATGATCTATTGGGGACTGTTTAATTTATTCCTCACCCGACGATAAATTCCTGAAACGCAAACAGCTGAAAAAAAATAAGAGAAAAGAAAAGAAAAGCCAACAATAGGTAGAAGTAATAATAATCAAAAGTAAAATTAATTTATGGCCGCCAAAAACGCAGAAGCCGTAAGAAAAATGGCCAACAGTGAAAAGTATCTTTGCGCTCCAATGGAACCACTAAAGAACTGGGTAAACTCGGCAATTGCTTTCGGAAATTCGTGGAAAATTGCGAGTGGCTTGAGAAGCGAGTATTTGCCAAAAATCCAAGGAAATTAAAATATCTTTCAGGCGGCCAGAAAATAAAACGGCATGAATTTTCCATACCGATTTTCCCCCCGTCCGATTTTCCCAATCTGACAAATAGAATTTCGTGAAATATAAACAAAACTCCGCCTCCGTGTGTCTCCCGCCGCCAGCGGCCACAAAATGTATCTGTATCTTTGTGCGTGTGCCGCCCCGTGTGCTCGCTCGCTGTATCTCTTTGGGGTTTTTGGGGGAATTGAAACGTTTCGTTGCCTCATGCGCTGGCTCTCTCTTTCGCTCTCGCTCCCTCTTTCTCTCTTTCTCTCTCGTTCTCGCTTTCCAAGAGGCAGAACGTCGCCATCTCACGGTCGCGTCGGCGTAGTGCTGACAGCAATGGCGGCACTCACGGCAGGGAAGGGAGAGGGGTGCTGCTGCTGTACGTCCCGTGATCAGGCCGTACAGAGAACAGAACAGAGAACGACTAAATCAATTAACAGCTCGTTTCGAATGCTGCCACCAGCCACCAGCCACCAGCCACTGCGGCTTCCTTTTCCTCGAAATCCGTAGACCAATTTATTTTTGGGTTCAATATTTTGGGGATCGGATCTCTGGGTTTTTCCCGACTATGTATTTATTAACTGTTGACTGCACAGACGCTCACAGCGGGAGTACAAAACCAAGGTATTTGATCGGCAATGAATAAGAAATGAGGAATGAGAGATTTCCATTTAGAACAAGAAATATCAGAGCATGTACTTTATTTTCCTTTTGAAGATCCAATTGGAAACCTTGGACAATAACATGGATTTCTATTAAAGTGTTCAGATACCTTACATAGCATACACCCTTCCCGATCTCCAATGACGAAAGTTGGCAGTTGCCAGCATTAAAAATTCCATTCCGATCAATTGAACGAACCAATTGCCAGCCAGAGAGAAAAAGAAACCTACACAGCCATACAGAAAAAGAGATAGAGAGAGCCAGAGCGAGAGCGAGAGAGACCTATGAGAGAGCGATGCGAACGTTTTGCGTAACTAAAAAAAGAATTCCGTTCAAGTGGCGTCCAGCCAGGAGGGAGCGCCAGCAGATGGATGCATTCTCGCATTCACTTGATCGAAAACAGCCAAAGCGAACGGTACTTCTAACGGAACACACAAGGATCGGTAGAGCAAAAATAAACATAGAAAACAAGGAGATCTCGAAAGGAGTACGTAGGATCGAAGAGAAATATTGGAACGAAATTTTTTTGAAAAAGTGAAACATGATAAAAAGTGAAGAAGTTTCTGATCTGAATGGCCGCTCGGCCATGAGTGTGGACCAGCTGGGGGGTTCCTACTACCATCCGCATCCATTCACCCACCCACATCCGCATCATTCGCATCCTGCCAGCCATTCCGTGCATCTGTATCGCACGGGCAATCTGCTCCCTCCTGGCGGTGGCTATCAGACTGGAATGGGCGGGGGTGGAGAGTCGCCCACTGATATGATCGATGAGAAGCCCAATATCGAGTACATGGATCGCAAGTGCTATATGGATGCCAGTGGCATGGCCACGCCCACCTCACAGCACTACAGCCTGAATGCTCTGCATAGCATGGGAACGCCGCCGGCTTCGTCGAGTCCCATTCCACCATACGGCGCGCTGATGACGGCCCAATCCCATTCGGCGGGCTCCATGTCGCCGAATTCCAGCTCGAAGACGCCCACGGATCAGGACATGCAGTACGTGAGCTCCTCGTCGGTGAAGGCACCACCGCTGCAGATGCAACTGCAGCCGATGAACCACCAGTACACATCGACCATTAAGTACTGCTCGAACAATACAATCCTCAGTGCTAATGATTACCAGCTGCTGACCAGCCACGAGGTGGATCCACAGCCACAGTTGCAGCATCACCATCCGCAGCAGCATCAGCAGCACCATGAGCATCATGAGCATCAGGAGCATCATGAGCATCATGAGCATCATGAGCATCATGAGCATCACGAGCATCATGAGCATCACGAGCAGCACTCACCCCCAGGTAGTGCCTATATGCCAATCTCTGCCTCGCCCACGCAGGTCATCACCAATGCCCATGGAATGTCCGTTCCGAATTACTCCAGCGCCAGCTCCTCGCCTGCCAAGTCCCTCAATGGCTCTGATTCCTTGCCACCAGCACCAGCCTCCAGTCAGAGCTCCCAGGGCAAGTCGGGTGGTTTGAAGGCCCAAGATATTACCAGTCCAGATACAACTAAAAAGTCCGGAACTCGGCGTCCGGAAAAACCCGCTATGAGTTACATCAATATGATTGGACACGCCATCAAGGAGTCGCCCTCGGGAAAGCTCACACTCTCGGAGATTTATGGGTATTTGCAGAAGAGGTAAGCTATTGGGGATCGGGATTAGGAGTAGGGGAATTCGATATTTATTCGATTCTTGCCATTCGATAGGCATTAGAACAGAGAAGCCACTAGCACTATAGTTATTTGTTCATGCTGTATCTTAAAGATCGTTCAATTAGTGGTATCTATTGGTGTTTCGAACGGATGGAAGACAGTCTTACTTGAAGATCCAACCAGAGAAAGAGGGATAAGCGACAAAATATAACCAAAAATTATAACCAAATTATATAACAATATAACAAAATGATACACAATAAATATGAAGGTCTCTAGAAGTGCGGCTTTCTAAGCGATAAGTTCCGAAAATTATATTTCGATATCTTAGGAGCTATAGTAATGACCAAGCGGGAAAGTAATATAACATAATTTTATATTTCTCTTCAAATGACTTTTCCAAGTAACAAATACCACAACTGGCCGGTCACTGCTTTCTCAAGCTCTCGAATAACACGCGCCGGCACACGGAGACATGTATGTAGAAATATAGAACCAAAGATGGGGACTATTGGCGATATCGACACTGGGAACTCGGATCCCCGCGCCATACACATATCGACATACACAGACACATACAGAGACGATCAGTGTTACTGGGGGTTTATTTATTTGCAACCGATTTTATTTAGTCAGCCGATTCCCTTCCCAAGCCCAAATTCTCCGCTTTCCCCTCATAGCTCCAATGCGCATCCTTCAGATACGAGTATCTCGTATTTCTGGCGGCGTGTTTGGATTTTGATTTCGATTGCCATTTCGGCGACGAGACGGAAATCCACTTGAGCTTTGTCCGACTGCTGGCACGGGAAGGGGGAGGAGACGACGACATGCGTGAGAGGCTTTTAAGCTGACATCGTTTGATTGTTTCTGTTGCCGGGTGTTTTCAGTGCTCCAGGGGTCCAAGGGTCCAAGGGTCCAAGTGTCCAAGGGTCCACTCTCCAGGGTCCCCTAACGAAATCAGAATTTTTAATTGGGTTTTCGCCAGCACAGCCAAATAAATAAACGCCCGATTATCAACTTTTGTCTTTCGGCAGCTACGAGTTCTTCAACGGGCCATATGTCGGATGGAAGAACTCGGTGCGTCATAATCTCAGCCTGAACGAGTGCTTCAAGAAGCTGCCCAAGGGCATGGGTGTTGGAAAGCCAGGCAAAGGCAACTACTGGACAATCGACGAAAACTCGGCGCACTTGTTCGAGGATGAGGGAAGCCTGAGGCGTCGTCCGCGTGGATATCGCTCTAAGATCAAGGTCAAGTCGCATGCAGGTCTTGCGAATGGCTTTTACGCTGGCAGTTATGGAGATGCGGGAATGGTGATTACTGTCAAGCACTTCGTCTATGTAGATCCTCTTCAACTAAGCTCTCGCTCTCTCTCTTTCTCTTTCTCGAATCTCCTTCAGGACAATGCCAACTTCTATGCCTCTCCTGCTTATGCCAGCTATGATTACAGTCCTGGACCGAATGGCGTCTCCCCGGCTGGCGCTCAGGGTTTCGGGGATGCCTGGAATGTTCATGCCGCTCACAGTAGATCCCCGGGTGTGGGCATTGGCGGTCTGCCCCAGTACTCAAACATCTCTTGCTTGACAGGAGGCAATAATTTGAATGGATCTTCCACCCCGCCGATGGCCCACCCTGCCCTGGGTATGGGCTCCGGCCCAGGCTCCTCTCCAGCTGGATCTGTGGTGCCGGCGCTTCAAAGTGATTATGCGCCAGCCGCCAGTCTCGTGGCTGCGGGCTATTCCTATGCAACAAGTGTCAATCGCTTGGATAACGGTGAGTGGAACTGTCGGGGATTAGGGGGGGCGTCTGAAGTCTAGGGTCTGGGCAGCCCTCAAAGGGTAGAGTTAAACGAGTGCCTGGGTGTTCGCGTCAATCAGGGCAATATAATTGCTGACGGTTCACATCTCGGATTACCGCCTCGAAGTTGGATGGATGGAGGAAACAACATATGGTAATCTATCACTCCCTCAGTTGATGGACTTTTTGTGTTTTATAGTTGCCGCCGCCGCCGTCGCGACGTAGTGTGAATTTTAGCGCTTGTCCATAAAAAAGACTTTCCCACTTTAATCGGTTTTCCCTCCGGCAGATTTCCGCTCCTTATCGCTGCAGCAGCTTCCCGGCCTGTCCACCATCCAGCACGCTCAGGCCCAAGCCCATGCACAGGCCCATGCGCAGGCACAGGCACAGGCACAGGCGCAGGCGCAGGCACAGGCGCAGGCGCAGGCGCAGCACCACCATCAGAACCATCATGATCATGGATCCATGATCGATCGATAGATCGCAAACCGGTTTACCTGCCGCCCATAGCTCCGCCCCCCACATCGGTGGCGGTGAATGGCGGGGGCTACTACGATGCTCTCAAGTACCCCAATTAGCCACAGCCACGAGCCAATGGGGAGTTGTCATCATTATTACCTCAAAGGATAAGCAATTTAATGAGCTGTTTAAGTAGTGCCAGACAAAAGATAGTTGCATAGTGCGTACTTTTTTTATTCTTTTATTTTTTTTTCTATTATAAAACAATTATGAAATTATGAATAAATATTAAATTATATGATAAATGTAGCAATAAAAAGAAAACCAATTAAAAAGAAGACATGTATAGTACAGAGATTGAACACCAAATACTCCAAGAGAGTTATTTATTTTTTAAAACTTTAAATATTATCTTATGGGAATATAAATTTATGATAGCAATTTAGAGGTACTTATACTATAAATAAAGAAACATCAAGAAAATTGTGCAAACATTAAAATGTCGATAGTACTTCGAATCGGAGTTATCTTCCATTTGTCAGAAAATGCATTGCGCATTTGAGCACCACGCGCAGTTTCAGTGCAACCCTGTATGGAACAATTCACGAAATCAAAAGAAAATCAAATTAAAATCGCTTTCAGGATTATATATGATTTTCAAACTATTCTAGCTAGCTTTCAATTTTATTTGTAGAATATATTTCGACAATCTTCCACTAAAGGACCACTCATTGCATTATTCATTTTATTGAATATATGTATTTACAGTTACAGTTAAGTGTCAAAACACAGTCACTCTACAGGGTCAAAGTTTTCCACGCCTTTGTTCTTTGTGGATGGATTGTTCTTCTGTTCATGGATCAATATCTCAAGAAAAATAAGTAGTGCGTATATTTGTTGGCCTCTGTTTACGTAAAAATCATATACAACTTTAGAAAAAGATGGAAAAACAACTAAAGGTAACTAAAAATGGAAATTTTAAGAATACCGCTGCTGCCTCTTCAGAGAGGAGTAAAGGAATGCCCAAGAGCTAGCCTCATGAAGAGATGTCCCTCCCCGAGATTTTGACTGATGATGAGTTGTATTGTGATGCCTGTATGCCCGACGATAGGAGCAGTGGAGCGGATGAGCGGACTTCGATGTGGAACCCAGTGTGATGGGTGTACGAAACGCACTAGATCCGCAGTATCCCTCCTTAGGTAAACTCTCTCTTCAGTGCTAAGGGGCCGCAAGTCGGGACGGAAAAGGTGCACACGCTGTCGCGCGTCGAGGAGAAGCTCATGAAGCTCGGCCTGAAGCGCGTGGAGAACGTCTGCAGCGTTACCCTGTCTACGAGGCACTTGCCAGGTCAGGACCTTTGGTGAACGATTTTGACAACAAGAAGCATCTGGAGGTCGACGAGGCCCGTGACCGCGAGCTGGACAACTAGAACATTGAGCCATCCAAGTCCTGCTGAATGCCATCATGGTCATCAGCTAAGCGCAAATGAGTTAATCTAACAAAGAATAAATCGTTTTATATTATTTATTTAATTTAGACATACATATGTATGTATTCATTTTCAGTAAATATTACCATTACAGCCTATAAATATGCCATGGAATTTGAAACGATCGCAGGTATTTTAAATTGAAATCGAAGTTGGGCGCGAGCTGCCACTCTTCTCCGACAAGTCTGGCAAGTCTCTTATTTCCGAAAAAAACAGTGCTGTTAAGAATACGGATATGGGCTTAGCGGAGGCACGAACCAGCAGCGGCAGGTGTCGCCACTGTTTGCTAATAGTAAGTTGGAATTTGAATTTAAAATTAAATTTCAAAATTGGAACTGCCTTAGGATATATTTTGTTCTGTTTCTTGTATTCCTAACAGGAACTTCTTTTAGAAGATTGGCTTGTTGGGTTGTTGGACGTTTTCCCGTTTCTGGAACATCTGAGCATGTTAGGCAAACTTTCTACTTAAACTTGTTGGAGAAAAGATTGCTTGTGTCGTATAAACCATTTTGAATGATTTTCCTATAAGAATAATTCCTTCTGCGCACATTTCACGCGATGTGGATGCAACATTACAGATAATGACACCTTAATTGAACCACAATACCAAACGGAGGACAACTTGAGCACCATTCCATACTCAGAAAACTAATCTTCTTAAAGACTGACCGTAGCAATGGTTCAAATCTCGGGCACAGGCCCAGCCTCATTGTCCGAAAGATCAACAATCCAATTATTCAGTTAATTGTCTCACCTTTATGGGCAAATTAAAATCCTGCCCAGAGTCAAATGGACCACAGACCACCGCTCGAGTCGAGGCCCAAAAGGGAACCATTGTCCAACCAAGAGAATGGGCAGCAGCAATCGCATCAAGAAGTCGTCGCCGTTGATCATTATCGAAGGACGAGACGCTGCCCAGCCGGTGACAGGGAGACAGACACAAAGCAGGAATAGGGACTGGCAATGGGATTGGGATTGAATCTCAGCTGAAAAGCCAAAGACAAACACGGCTAAAAGGGAAAAACGGCAGCCGGGGCGAGGAAAAGTGAAACGGAATGAAGTTTTGAGTGAAAAATTTTACAGTCAAAGGATAATCGGGATTAAATCTTCTTGAAAAGTTAATGTTTACACACGCACCTACCGTTGGCTATGAGCGAAAAAAAGATGCAAAAATTATGAAAATATTGTCACAAGTGCACAGCAAGCCAGCGAAAAGACTCGGGCAGGACGAGGCAGAACGAGGTAGGACCCGGCCGAGCGGCAGAACAATTGCAGGCGGCAATCAAAACATGCAATTGTCCGTTTCGTTTCGTTTCGTTCCGCCTCGAATCGAACTGCAAGCGAACCGAAAACTCAGCCCAGACCACAACGCAGGACCCTCTGGAGCTCTGAGGCCGAGCTGCGTAAGAGGATTTGCGCGTCAAGTAAACACACGAACAGGACGAGAGTCCGGCTCTGGGTCTGGGTCTCAGTCCTGGGTATTCGATAGGCTGTCCGGCAGCCGGACTGTCAGGCAGAGGACTCTCATTCTGTCGGACGAAACGAAAACCAAATCGAAGATGCAGCCTGCATAAATAAATAAATAAAATGATTTGAACATTTTTATTTTCGCATTCGAAAAATGGAGAAAAGAAAACCGAACATTTTTCTTTGCGATAAAACAAACAACATTCCGTTTCTTTTTTTTTTACCACAAAAATCGTTTGTTGCACTTTTATTTATTTTAAATTTATGCGAGAATTAAAAACGTTTTTCGCAAGGATTTTCAGCTGTCGAATGTTTTCATAGACGAGCCATAACGAAATTGTATTCGTTTCGGCCACAAAAGAACAAAAATATGTGTACAGATCTGATGTGCATTTCCCCATAAATATATAATATAAGGAAACGATTCAAAGAGTTGCTCAATGCAAATTTTCTCCCTAGCTGCCTTCCGAGGAATACCTCCACCGCCAACGTCTCGAGTATGTCGCGCGTATTTCCCATACAAATAAACAGAAAAAAAAATCTTGTTGCAATAACATGGCATCGAATATTTATTAAATAAACATTAGACCGGCAGCAGCAGCAGCAGCCCAAGCAACAGATACGACTACGACTACCGCAGTTTTAAATGGAGTTCCCGTCGATGGATACTGGGAAGGTGTTTCATGAATGAAATCAATCGTAAAAGGAAATATTGTTTGGTTTAGGCAGACCGCAGGTAGCCCCGGATGACATTTCCGTGTGAGGTAGAGCTGGGCGATACTTCAATCATTTAGAGCTCATTAAACTGATTGAATGAGTGGACTTTATGGGCTACAATTCCTCAAAGATTAAGAATATTATAAATTATCAATAGCTCTTGGCTCTTAGATTTGCGTAATCGAAGATGAATTTTAAACCAAATTAAATCCAAAGTAATTTCCCTAAAATAAACTTTAAAGAACGTGTACCTCCCCATATCCTCCCCTCTTTATCATTAGCTTTCCTTACACTTCACTTTCGGAAAAACTCAAGCACTCGCTCATCACTTAAGCAAAGAGTCCACACCTTGAACACGTTCCCATCCCATCCCATCCCATCCCATCCCAGATCTGTTCCAAAGCAGTAGCCACCGACACTGACAACACTAACACCCACACCCACACCCAGCCGATTGCGGTTGCTGCTGTGCAACCACAAATAAGCCGCAAAAACCGCAGGACACGCGTAGAATCATCATCATCATCATCATCAGTACGATTAAGGGGGAAAAACCACTGACAAAAGCAGAAGCCACATGATGGAATAGGGATATAGAAGTATGGTCGTTCGGTCGGCCATCAGGTATTCGGGTTCTGTTAATCTTGACATCCCACGTATACGACAGGGGAAATACCCAAGGAAAGACTCAAATTTCATTAAGAATTCCCGCGGCGCATATTAAAGTCTAAACATGCCTAAAGAAGCCTGCCGCAAAAGTTTTCCCGCTGCTGGGGAGGGGTGGATGGGATGATGATCAATGCCTAAGCATTGGATGATTAGCATCCGGTGCCAGGACCTCGCATCTTTGGGTACGGGAACGAGTATCTTTCATATTTTTCGACCAGGTAGTCATCCGGACTTAGCGCCGCCGTGAATTTTGAATTTCCGCCGCTTATGACCGGAAGATTTGGCACCATGATTACGATTATGATTAAGCTAATGGCGGATATTTCCCCAGCCCAATCCAGAACATCGGACAACCCCTTTGCCGCACAGACCATCATCCTACCAGGAATAACAGAAATGTGTGTGGTGTGGCTACAACTAATCTGCTAAATTGTCTAGGCAAAACGGGAAAAGCAAAAAAATAGTGCAGAATATATGCATAATAAGCTCTGAACCATATACAAATCATAAATTTTAATGAGTGGCGAATATATGAAGCCCCCTGCCTACCATATACCTACCATACCTTATCCCATATCCCACATTCCACATTCCACATCCCCTCTCGATGGCATCCCCGAAGAAGGGTGGAGACTGTGGTAAAGTGCAGTGTGAAGTGTGAAAGCGAGAGGTCGTGCAACATCGCTTCATCTCTCTCTCTTTTGGAATAGCCACGCCCCCTGCTCATTGCTGCGCAGTCGTTCTCTCTGTGTATGTGTTTGAGTCCCCTTTTCATATTGGTCCTCTGTCTCTGCTTCTGCCGCATGCATATTCATGAGAGAGCAGCAGCGGCGGCGTGCCCCAGTATTGGTGTATCTATGTGATTCACTGCCCCCCGCCACTGGTGTATCTGTTTATCTGTGTAAGAGTATGCGCATATTTCAAAGATTGAAACCACTTTATCAGCATTTTTACGGTTCCCGGAGCAACATATTTTCTTCAATTCTTCAGCCCTTCGTTCATTTTTCGGGTTTCCTCTTTTTGAAAAAAAATTGTATTTTTCTTGCCGCTTAAGTCCGTCTCCCTCGGTCCCTTCGTTCGTCTCCTTGGTCCTGGGCGGCTCAAGTGTCTGATTAGGTGCACTCCCCTGCACTTTAAAATAAATATTATTCTGGGATTACTCTCCGCTACGCTCCGCTCCACTACCCTGCTATCCGCCGAAAAGATACTGAAACAAGAATTGCTAAAATTGAATAATAGCCAATGAGTTGCCACATGTTCCCGGTCCCGGTCCCGGTCCCGGTCCCGGTCCCGGTCCCGGTCCCTATCCCGATGGCCCTTCCCGTGGCATATGTTGCAAATCCCAGATATGGAACCAAACCTCAAAGCTCAAACGAAGCGTTGTCAACGGCAATGGCAACGGCAACGGCAGCAGCAGCGACAGCGACAACGGCGGTGTCAACGTGTCGTTGAATGCCTCAAATTGAGCGTGGCAAATGGGCGAGACAGCCCACAGTCCCCGTTTCCCATCGGTTGATTGTAATTTTTATATGTACCCTGATGTCATTAGAATATGGCAAATATGTTGGCCTAATTGACATGTTTTATGCGGCAAGAGCGTGTCGGAAATGGTATTTTTTCAAGGCTCATAGTTCAAAGAACTTGGTCGGAGTTCATAAAGCTAGAATGTCTGGGACTTAATGTACTATTATTAATGTACTTGCAATTTATACATACTTCTTTAGAAATGTGTGCTTATCTCTTCTGAGATACATATCTTTAATAGATTTAATTGAAATGAGTTTTACCTCTAGGAATGTCATCCATCTTCATCGTCAAAATCTTTGAAATGGTATAGTAAAAAAAGCACAACCATGTTTAACGTAAATACTCGGTTTTTAAATACAAACGGAGAACTTAGATAGAACTCACTTTTTTGTAGTATAAATGTTTTGAAAAGTCCCTACTTCATATAAATATAAAAACTTTCAAATAATGTATTATATTAAATTTGTAGGAAATATTTATATACGTAATGGCATAAATATGTATTTCAATCTAAAGCTCAGGTAAAGCCATTTAAGTTGCTTCAAAAAATTTCCATCACCTTTAAAAATGCATAATACATATGTATATACATAATACATATGTACTTGGATGTATCTCTTCTGCAGTCCCTTTCAACTTTCACTGCATTTAGGGACGAAATGCTAAGTTGCAGTTGGAGAAACTAAAACAATATTTTCATAGGTCAAATGAGGTGGGATGTCTGCAGATATAGACACAGATACATCGGAATGGGGCAGGAACGGGACAGACAGGCAATGGCAACTCCGTAAAAATAACATGAGCTGTGCAAAAATGCACAGAAACACTCGAACTCGGAGACAGAAACTCACAAAAAAACACCCACAATCACACAGATACATACACTCACAATCACGGCGCCAATATCGAAGACAGAAATTTGTTAAATCAGCAGGAGGGGTGGGCTAGGAAGGGGGAAGGGGGAAGGCGGAAGGGGGAAGAACAATCCAAATGGAATGCGCAAAAATGGAGCAAACAGTCTGGAGTCACCGCCTCATTCGAATTTCAAATGCAGACCACGTCAGTGGAGGAGGACTCGTTCTGACTCTGGGACTGGACACCCACACATGATTACCATTCACATTCACATTTTCCAGATCCAGATCCATCTCCAGCTCAGCCAACCATTCATCCTTCTCCGTTGAAAGATCGCATGCGAAAAATTATGTTAAAACAATACAAATATTTGTCAAAATAATGCGATTGCGTTAATAGAGCCAAATATTATTCTTGTATCAATTACACAGACACAGATTGTAGAAGAAGGAGAGCCTGGAACCTGACTTCATTTCAAGCGCTGACATAGCGTTCTATTCGTTCTACGGCATACATGAATAAAAAAGCTGTGTAAAAAACTATGGTAGGCAGAAGTTTTTTTCTCTTTCGCAAATAGGGAATATACCTCATATACATATACTATGTATGTATGCTTGTGTGTTTGTTTGGGTTTTTTTTAATGTGTCTGTGTCTCTAATAACCAGACAAACACTCCGGACTCGCTTGCATACACGCACTGGGTGCCCCTGCCCAAATAAACATACATACATCCTCGTATACTCGTAAAATTTACTTTAAAGCTGACAAAGTCAATAAAAAAATATTGTTTCAATAAGCAGAAAAAAACCTAAATTAAGTCGGCAAAAAAAGAAAAACCGCACTTGGAAGAACAACAACCAAGGGCAAGGACTCCTCGGGGGGGCAGGCAGTGGAAGTGGAGATGAGTTCTTATATATGGAATACACTCGTATGTATCTTTTTTTGTGTTTTTGGGGTTAGCAGGTCACTGCGGTGCCGATGATGAAAGGGCTGGCGAGAATAGATGTTTGAATGGAATGCAAGCCGAGATGCAAAGACAGTAGTTAAACGAATTGTAGGCTGGAACTGGAGATCCTTAATTCCTATAGCAGACATATGATAGAGGAACAGCTCGTATACCATTCATAGTAAACGAAAAGGCTCAGACAGATTGCTTTACAATTGATGAAATAGTATGAAATACAATGAAAGCATCCTGAATATATACTTCAAAATACATATATGTATCATTCACAGTATTGATAAAGTGTACAAATACCCACCGGTTCTTCATATGAATATGAATTCCCCTGTACGGCAAGTATAAAAAAAAAGTATAATTTCTGAAATTTGAAACTCAATTTAAATATTATCAAAATCTTGAAGCTATCACCAAGGAAAGGTCTAACATATTTAAGCACCCAAAGAACAGAAAATTTCAAAATATTTAATTCCTTTTCTCCCAAACGAAAACAACCTTCAGATATGGTTTTCTCCAAGCCTTCCGGCCACTCCCCATTTACCATCTTGGTAAAGAACCCATCAAACGGCAAATTAACGGACAACTTTCTTCCGTTCCTCTACCAGCCCCTCCCTTCACTTTCCAATTCAGAGGGGACCAACTTTAAGCTGAAATCGAAAAAACTTTGGCCACTAATTTATGCCAGCATAAAAGTAAGGGGCACAGCAACAGCAGCCATCAATCGCTCCTGCCCCATTCCACATGCCACACTAAAGCCACCCACTTGTACTGTTAGCTTTCCCAGGTGCCTGAACCATCGCTGTCTCTCTTTCTCTTTCTGGGCCGCTCTGCTTGCACTATCAGCCAGTGGGTGAGAGCGAGAGAGCCGTTTGCCTAGGCCGTATTTTAAGCATTAGTTTGAACAACAAAAACACAGAGAAAGAGCGGGGAGGAGAGGAGCAGACTGAAGGAGGATTGGCAACAACTATTTTCCCAGCAGAGCAGTAGCAGTAGCAACAGCAGTAGCAGCAGCAGCAGTAGCAGCAGCGGCAGAGTTTTCCCATTTCCCCTGGGTTTGTGTAAGAGAGAAGAGGCGTACCAACAAAAATCATGAATGGCGTCCGCAGTACGGGTTTTCTCTCCCCCAGATACTTTTGTATCTGTGTGAACAGTGCCAGTGCCGGTGTGCGTGTGTGTATGTCTTCACTTACTGACTGCCAGTATTGTTTGCAATCCATCCAGCCATTCGGTGGTTGGCCACAGATACATTCACACGCACACACCACTCTGCTGCAGATACATTTTTCGGTGTATCTGCTGCATCGTGCTCTCTGCTGGAAATCAACGCTGCCACTCTGCCACTGCCTCGTGCGTTGCGTCGCGTCGCTCCGACTCGAGTTGTATGTTATTTCAGTTACACAGATTCAGTATCCGACGTGTTACTATAGCGAACGGTTCGTTTCACGGCTGGCTCTGCGTCCCATCTTCGGTGTCGCACACACAGATACTAACTCTATATATGTATATGAATATATATGTATATGTATGGATATATCTGATTACAGACGAGCATATAGCCGACTTGTTAAAGCAAATATTTTTTTTCAAACAAATAATAAGAAACGGCGACAGCAGCTAAGTGAAGTGACAAATCGAGTGGCAGCCCAGAAAAAGCTCCCACAAAAGTGTGCCCGGAATTCGGTGTGCGGCATTTGGCCGCAATCCTCGCATAGATCTTTACCAGATCGTGGCATAAACACAGACCCCGTCCCACATCCACCATCCATCGTCCAGCAAGATGCACACTCTGTTCAGCGATCAGAACTCCTTCTCCCGGCACTACGCTCAGACGGCCGCCGGCTATAGTTCGGCCTCTGCGGTGGCGGCGGCAAGCAGTGCCTCAGCGGCGGCAGCCGCTCATTACGCCTACGACCAGTACTCCCGGTACCCGTACTCGGCCAGTGCCTACGGCTTGGGGGCGCCGCACCAGAACAAGGAGATCGTGAAGCCCCCATACTCCTACATCGCTCTCATTGCGATGGCCATCCAGAATGCGGCGGACAAGAAGGTGACGCTGAATGGCATCTATCAGTACATCATGGAGCGGTTTCCCTACTATCGGGACAATAAGCAGGGCTGGCAGAACTCCATCCGGCACAATCTCAGCCTCAACGAGTGCTTCGTAAAGGTGGCCCGCGACGACAAAAAGCCAGGCAAGGGCTCCTACTGGACCCTGGATCCGGACTCCTACAACATGTTCGACAACGGATCGTTCCTGCGGCGGAGGCGTCGCTTCAAGAAGAAGGACGTCATGCGGGAGAAGGAGGAGGCCATCAAACGGCAGGCGATGATGAACGAAAAGCTGGCCGAGATGAAGCCATTGAAGCTGATGACCAACGGCATCCTGGAGGCCAAGCACATGGCCGCCCATGCGGCCCACTTCAAGAAGGAGCCGCTCATGGATCTGGGCTGTCTCAGCGGCAAGGATGTTTCCCATGCGGCAATGCTCAACTCCTGCCACGACAGCCTCGCCCAGATGAACCATCTCGCTGGGGGCGTAGAACATGCTGGCTTCACAGTGGACTCCCTGATGAATGTCTACAATCCGCGGATTCATCACAGCGCCTATCCGTACCACTTGAACGACGACAATCTGGCGTCGGTGGCCAGCAGTCAGATGCATCACGTGCACCATGCGGCGGCCGCCCATCATGTCCAGCAGCTGCGCCATGTGGGTCACGTTTCGCATCCCCTCACGCCCGGCGGCCATGGAGGCGGCGGTGGAGCGGGCGGGGGACACAACAGTGGTATTCAATCCTCGGGACATTCGCCCACCACGATCTCAACGCCGCATGGACCGGCCCATGGGGGATGGTACACCCCGGAGACGCCGCCCTCGGAGCCCATTCCCAACGGCGGGGGCGGTCAGCAAGGCACGCCCACACACCCCGGCCATCCCAACACCAACCCCAACAGCAACAACAACAACAACTCGAGTGTCCACAACAACAACCACAGTCATAGTCACAGCCACAGCCACAACGGAGGTGGCGCCTCCTCGGTTCTGACGAGCAGTCCGAGTTCCGCCTTGGGTTTCCGCGATATGATCTTCGAGCAGAACCAATCCTGCCAGCTGGACACTGGGAGTCCCACAGGGAGCCTCCAGTCTGCGAGTCCCCCCGCCTCGGCGAGTGTGGCAGCAGCCTCTGCAGCGGCCGCAGCGGCAGTGATCAGCAGCCACCACCACCATCATCACCATCATGCGCTGAGCGGCAATCTGGGGCAGCTGGGGCAGCTGAGCAACCTGAGTCACTATCGGCCCCACATGGGGCACTATCAGGAGTACGGCATCAAGTATGGCGTCTAAGAAATGGGAGAGGCATATGTGGATGTGTGGCATACTCCAAAGTCTAGCTGTTATCTCTTGTATATTCGTGTAAATATATTTCCAAGAACGATCCGCAGCTCTAGAATGTATCTCAGTATCGAATTTATTGCAGAATTTTTTTTAATAAATATTTTTTTTTTTCAATGTTACACACCTCTATAAATCGTATCGTATATACATATAATCGTCTAAATCGTAAGCAAAGTTTTTTTTTGTAGTTTTATGCGTACACGTACATCCCCTAATAATAATAATAATAATAATAATTAAATTAATAATAATAGTAATAATAATAATAATAATGATATTGATTAATAATTTTCGAATTCGTAATTATTGTAATTGTAATTGTTATCACTGTAGGAGTAGGGTACACTCTCTGCTACGGAAATTGTGGAAGTTGGCGCAAATTTGCATCATTAAATAATACTATCACCATTGATACTAGTATATCGCTTGGTTAGATACACTGGAATGGATATCACACCTACTTATAAACTAGCCCCTAGAGCACGTAAGCAATAATAAATTATAAAACTAATTCATAGCTACCAGTATAATATAATTATTGTATCAGAAAAACAACCCATACCCATATGAGCCGAACAAAAAAGTGTATTGAAAATATGTTAAAATATCAAAAAACTGCAATTGTTTTATTTCAATCCCCCCACGCTCCACCGCTTCGAACTTTAATCGAACTTCATTAGCATATCATATCATCGATTCCATCCTCCAGGTTGGATTCCATCTGGTTCTCTGTTGGCAAACCATACTTTCATTTGAAATTCGATAGCTCACCGGCAAAATTCCGAGATAAATAATAATTATTCAACGGGTTCCATTTCAAGAACTCAACGAATTACTCATGAAATGAAAAGAAGTTTAGTGGCAAATGGCCATAGGAATATGGTGACTTTCTGGGTATTGATAGGATTCCAGAATCGCCAGTCGCCAGATATAAACGCTATGCTTGCAACAAACTTTCCCGTAGTCTCGTTCCACAAAGATTTATGTGGCAGTAAGTAATTTACACACTTCTGAAAATCGTCTAATTTTCTTTCTTTTGAGGTACAAGTTGTTGATTGTTCAAATGGAATCTTTAAAAAATCTTTTTGTATAAATATCCTATGATTCTTTAATTAAAAAGTGTTTTTTGGTAGATGAAAGGAACTTTTCATTGGCAATTTATAAAAGAAAATGTTAGCTTTCACTGCTGTCTAAAGTCTACCGGCAACAATGGTCGACAAATTATAAATCTTTACCTAAAAAAACTAAAATCTATCCTATCCTCTCCCGTGGGCTCCCCTCTCCCCTCTCTCCTAACTGGCCAACAATTGCAGAAAATTGGTAGAAAGTAAAACACAAAGGTCCAATGTGAGTTCAACCTGCGCAACAGTAATGATGAGTGCGTAAAAATACGCGTATTGACAACTTATTAGCCATCGAACCAGTTACCCAACCAGCCAAGAGATTGATCGGATCCATCGATGGACAGATATACGTAGATTGATGAAGCAATTGATTAATTGCCTAAAATAGTGCTGCGGCTGTTGCTGATGCAGCTTTTGCTTTTGATGATGATGATGATGATGATGATGATGATGATAATAATGATGATGAGGAGCTTGTCGTGGTCTCGTCTTGAGTCGCCCATTGTCTTGGCTGACATGTACGATCGCGACGCCATTGTCACTTGAGTAAGCCCCGCTTGGCGCCACTGTGGCATTGAGATCTCCTGCCACTAAACAACCCAGACAACGACGATCTCTGGTTCGCTACTCGCACTGATGTGGGCTAAACTCTGCTCAGGTGTACGGGTATCCACATTTTCGTATGTACTACATTCATACATATGTACATGCCTAGAGCTTGTTCAAGGGCCCCATTGCGGGGCCTATTGTTTTCGCTGGCGGCTTGAAGCTTCAGTCGAGAGCAACTACAACGTAGGCAGTGCCCAGTACCTGTCTGGGTGGCATATGAATGGGTGCTTAAGTGCGTACCAAAAGTGTGCTAAAGTCTGTAGGCCTGAAAGTAAGCTTCAAATGGGGGGAGCGGCAACAGTGAGCTACAAATTGGAGCTTGGACACTGATCTAGTACAACTGGCATTTGCAGTAACATTATCTTTTTATTGATAAAATGGAAGAATCTTTATTTTGATTTTCTCCTCCACTTGGGTACTAAATAAAATTGTACTTTGGAGTCATTAGCATAACATTTTGATGAAATAAATATCTGTATTTGCGAATTAGGCTTAAAGATAGCTGGGCCATGGAAGTATTGTTTTATTCCTGATTTCCAACAGCACGTTTTGGCATTTCAACAGGAGCAACTTCAATGGATAAGTATTGCACTCACAGATAGATGCTAAAGAACAAATTTGAGTATTCAGAAAACGTTTTATATAAGCGAAATAGTTATACTATTTGCATAAATAATTTTGTTGGCCAAACCATAATTTCTTACCAGAGAAGTGGCACTTTTTAGCCAACATGTCTTTATTTTTTGTACCAACTTCTTATATGAATCAATGTATATTTTGTGCTGCATTGTGTTTTGCAGAGTCTCTTTGGACTGGTTTTGGTATGCAAATTCAGCATTTTCGGGCCCGATATTTTCGAGCCTTTGCTGCCGTTGCTGCTGCTGCGTTGCGTTGACAACAGCCAAAACATCATGAGCCCATTCGGTGTCAAAAGCAACAAAATTAAATGCGAAAACAAAAAAAAAAAAAAATAGCAGAGAGAGAGAGAGAGAGAGAGAGAGGGGACAGTATATGTGTTTGCTGTAGTACACAGCCGTCGCAGATTGCGCGGGTGGTCCCCGTACGGGTCTCTGAGTCCATGGTCCTATCCGATCTGGCGGACAGGACACAAGAAAAACAAATGCGCTGGCGACAAAATGTTGCAGTGTTTGCTTAGCGATAAGGACGAGCCCACACACACACACACACACACACACGCACACACAGACCATCGTACAGCGGCAGGACAACAATGCCAAATGCCCAATAATCAAATCGAGTGAAAGAGTGACAATGGGGCATCAGCAGAAGGAGAGGCAGGGGGATGGGTGGGGGGAGAGGTTGGAGTAGCCCACAAATATTGACAGCTGTCTGTGGCTCGTCGTGGAACCAGCCGCGATTTACATAAATATTATTGCAAGCCTAATTAAATGCAAGTATTAGCCATGCCATCCATCCGGCCATGCAGCGCGCCTTTGGGACACCAACTGCCGAACGCGAGAACTTGCATTGTCTGGGGATGCATATCTATGGGATGCATTGTACGAGTATCTATGACTTGGCGCCCTAGGGTGGATCCTTTGTAATTAACGCTGCTTATTTTTCGCGCACTCCCACTTGCAGAGAGACCGACTCCCCGACCTCCCCGACCTCCCCGGCCTCCCCGGCCACCCCTGCCCACTTGATATTTATTTACCTGTTGGCCAGTTGTGTTGATGACCTGTTATCATTGCCCCGTTATAACAATAAATTCCATGGCCATCGTGCCCCAACAAAGGCGACAGTCCAGCCGCGATGGTTGTCGTATCCCACAGTTGTAGTTGTTCTTGCCACGGTTTGCCATTGTTTTGGCAGCTGTCGTTGCAATTAACCGAGCTATAATAGACAATGGCTCTAAAGTACATTTATACCCGCTCATATACATATGTACATATTTATGTATCTACGAATACTGCACTACGGGTATCAGTACATACATTCATGGATGATTGCTATTCGTAAATTGTTGTGGAAAAAAGTGCTTCCAAAAGATTCAACAAAATTGTTCACTTAAAATGTAGCACAAGATGAAATTACACATTAATAAATTATGGAAACAATAATCCTAGTGTGGGATCCAAAGGTATAGTTTGAGATGTGAAGAAACGTAGTACCTTAATGTGTATTTAAACTCAAAAGATAGCCATTGAAATGAGTAGGAAAATATGTTAATTAAGAGTTTATTCAATATCATCAATCAGTCATCGTATAATATTAATCAATGTGGGATTCTAAAAACATATTTTATTATACACATGTACACCCAGAGAAAAAAAACACTGAGCCCCGGATAGTAACACTTAGATTGAAATATTCATGCCGTATATTTGCTCCGGGAGAGGAAATATTGTCATTAATATGAGAATATTTAATTTCAATATATATTATTTAATATGAAATATATTTAGATCAAATTTAGATTAACTATATTTCCTATTTTATATTTCTTTTAAAGTATTTTAGATTTGTATTAAATATGGGCCGAATTATTAGGACTTTTTCATAAATTTATATTCATAGAATATGAATATTTTACAATTTTTGTATGAGCATAAATAAATATACTAAGTCTTTATTCCTTAGATCTCTGAAACCTAATTCCCAGCCCCCGTTTCATGACCAATTTGAGATTGCTTGTTTTCCCTCACAAGATCTGGAAGTTAAAGTTCCTTTGGCTTTAGCCACCACAATGCCATTGAATAAACTTCCGCTGCCTTTTTTCTTTTTCTTTTCCTTTTCGTTCCTTTCCTTCAGATATACGAGTATTGAGGAGGCCATAAAGCCGAGTTTTAGTGCTCTACCGATGTCTGCCAAGACCCGCCGTACCCGAAGCGACTACATTTTTATGGGATTAAACAAACTTTGAGAGCAGAGAAGTCCATGTTTTCGAACACTTTTGAAGTTTTATTGAGTTATAAATACGCAGAAATGGCTTTGGAGTAAGGCAGCAATTTTCAAATTAAATTTATGATCGATTTGTGCAAAAAATCCAACGGGGGAGGCCACAAAATGCTGCGCCAGGCGTCGACATTGAGTAAATTATCCACTAGAAAGAGAAGGAGCGAGTCAACACAACAAAGAGCGAGAGATAGAGAGAGATAGATAGAGAGAGATAAAGACAGAGAGAGAGAGAGAGAGAACGAGGCGCAAAATTTATCGAGCATCGTCTAGTGGGTTGCACCTAAGTTTTTGCAACACAACACAAACTGCAAGCAGTGGGGAAATTTTGATTGACTGTTGCGCTTGAAACGCTTTGATCTGTCGATCAGATAAGTCATGCTGCCCAGGGATGCCAACAGATGGCGCTCGATGAACGATTAAATGCTATATTCCTAACCCCTTGCCCGATTCTGACCGAATGGAGTTATCGCCTAGGATTGTGGATTATCTATGGTGCTCTGATGCTTGGTTTATTTGTCTTATCATGGTTTAAGGCTTTGATGTCACTTTGGATACATCATCATCATCATCATCAACATCAGCATCGTCGTCATGATCTTTGGTAGCAGCATGCTCATAGTAGATGGGGACTCTGTTTATGCGTCAATCAGGCCACCAAACGATATTTTTCGGGGCATTTGATGCTGCCGCCGAAGTTGCCAACCAGTTGAATGCGACATAAGAAAATAAATAGATTGCAAAATACCAGAGAATTGCGAATAGTAGATCTCTCTCGTAAACGTTTTCTATTTCGCGCATATTCAGCACTATCAAAGTGCCAGGGCCGACATCGTCGTTGTCTTAGGCTGAAAGTCAAATAATCAAAATCCCAGCATCCCCCACCCTCATTCCCCTGTTCAGTATCCAATCTTTCGCGTACAAACTACTAAAATCCATTGTTTATTTTCGAATTTCGTTGGCGTGTAAATCACGGAAACGACTTCTTCTGCCCAAACAACTCGTTCTGGCATTCCTTGGACCCCAAAGATAGCCTTCATACCGTATCATACCATACCATACCATACCATAACACACTATTGGAATCCCCATTCTATCTGCTGCCCGGCCAGACATTTTGTCGACAATTTCCATGGAAGTGGCTATAAATCAATTGAAAAAGCTTTCCAATGGGTTTGCCGGAATTTCTAGTAATTATGTTTTTAGAAAACATTGAGGGAAATGCTATTGAAATACTGTTATATAATAGGGGATATTGCACGAGGACGAGCACGAAATGGGATGGCTCTTCTTCTATAGACTATTTTCCATGAATTGAATGCTACCTAACCCCAATCGGTTGGGATCATTCACACTCGTCTATGGGCCCTTCTCCAAATGCATGAATGAACCGAAACCGAAACGAAACGAAATTAAACCATTCAGCGAAATTTTCAATTCCATTTCGTAACCCCCCCACGCGGCGCTCACGTTAAACAATTGAGCTGGAAGAAGAGGTGCACCGAGTATTGTTTAAACAATAAACAATAACATAAATGCATGCATAATTACATGGCGATATCGTACGTATATCGTGTATAATTTCAAGAGCTTTCGCCGGAAGCCTGCACCCCACGACAGCCGCCAGCGCGTCGTCATGGAACGAAGCCAAGAGATCTGGATGGGATCGAATGGATAGTGGTGCATTGAATTGGGCATAATATTGGGTAACAGGTGTACCCTCCTCTCACCACTTGACCGAACTGAAAGCCCTAATGATGTAGTGCTAAAGTGCTGACCAAGAACAATGTCAAAGTCCTAGGGGATCTATGGATAAATACTTGGCTGCAGAGTTAGGACAAACTTCTGCATTTTTCCATGGCGCCAAGGTGTTTATCGTCGCCAGCAAACTAAACAAAGTGCACCACAGAGCCGCCATCGGGAAGGAAGAGCAGGAGTCGGATGCGAAGTAAGGGCTGTGGCCTGGTCGAGTTCATTGCGCCACGGGTGCCACGGGTGCACTGCAGATTTATCGCCCACGGAGGTGGTAAATGCCTCGAACAACGAAGATCAGGGGCTATAAAACAGACACCCAAACTAGTCGGCATAGCGCCAGCTCATGCTGGGACCGCAGCCAGAGTCTCGACCATGTCTCTGGCTGGCCCAATCCCTCACACATGGCAGGCCCAACCGATTGCATTGCCAATGTCCAGGAACCGAAATCTAGAAGCCTTATCCCTCCGGAAGATGCTCCACTTTCTTCGCATAGTACAATCAATCATCGTCAAGTGCAGGGCATCGATGGAACTTGTTTACGGAAATCATTCTCCATTTTTCATTGTAAATACTATCGTAATACTCGTAATAATTGCACTTGGGCCGATGCCCAGGCGAGGAACTTATTTAGAAATGAATTGGCAGATAAATCTTTCGGCTGCAGAATGCAGTTTACATAGAAACCATATGGTGGAGTCCCAAGAAGGTGCTAATTTATGGTTACGACAGCAGCTTTTTGGCGTTCCAATGTCTGGCCGTTCCAATGGATCCGATCCGTAAATAAACAAGGCTGGTAGCATGCAGAGGGAGGGGCCCTCGCAAATATGCCAAAAACCACCTACGGATCCGGCAAATGATCGAGCATTTTGCACCACTCATTTAGGCTGGACTCCACATACACTCGTACAGTCGTACACTGGTAAACTCGCGCACTCGCACACGCGTATTTACGAGTATTGCGTTGTTTGTGTAACCCAAATTATAAAAACAGAAGCCCAAGTGATCATTCATCATTCCTCTAAGCGATACGGTAACGCTGCATCTCCGATCGGAACGGATCGGATCGGATCGTATCGTATCGTATAGGCACACTGGCAGATCCAGATCGATTGTTATTAATTTGTTTGCAAACATATTTCATGCGCTTTGCCCAATTTCATTCAGCGGGAGATCTCCATCCTCCCACTCCCACCCCTCCTCCTCTTGCAGAAGCGTATCTTCCAGATACGTACATACGCAGATGAATCTGTATCTCTGCCAGATATGTATCTGCTGTTGCACTCATGCTGCGCGTCGAAAAGTCTACGATTTCCGTTCCTCGTATAAATCAACGGAAAGCAAACGAAGAACAACAACAGAGAGATTTTTCTTCATTTTTATCTGCGTTGAGGGAAAATTTTGTTGTTTCCAGTATTTATTTGTGCATAATAAGTTTTTTGAATGCTCCCAGAGAATGCCTGGGACTGAAAACGGGGGAAATACATACATAGCTATATAGATAGCTATAAGGTACGTGCTCCACGCCCCCTTTCGGTAGAAGCCCCTGTATTGTGTGGTGGCCGGGAAATTGATGCTGGCTGTCGATATCAAAATACCGAACAAATCGTCAGCTCGTCATTTTTCAGACAGTTTTTTCTTCGATTTATTAGTGGGTATGCCTGAGTGTGCTGTGCCTGAGGAAGTAGAGTGAAGAACAGTGCCTTGGGAAAGTATAGAGATCACGCTATTGAAAACTCACATTGATTGTGTTTGAGTCTTTTTTTTTCATTTGTTTTTATTTTGTTTAGCGAAATTTACATATTTATTTACATATTCACATTATTTAATAATAATGCAAGAGACAAATCCAATCCAAACTGGATCCAACAGGCATTGTCCGGTGGTGCAACATGCGTCAGTCTTGCCTTGCAAACCCCGCCCCGAGCGACGAACTTTATTTTTCTATTTTCCGTTCAATCTCCGTTGAATCCGTGTTGCTCTATGTATAATGTATACAAACGGTCGCCGCTGGACTTGCCACGACACGGGTACTGCTGACGGACTGACGTTACGATGGATTTTACCTGATCTGATCCGATCCATAATTGAAGCAGATCGTGCACTGCTTGTAATTGGCTCGGCACACCGCTTTTAGCCATTGTGTGCACAGATCCTTGTCCGTATCTAATCTTAAGAACTGTCCCAGAATGGTAATGGCAAAATCCTAGTTAGTGAGTCGATGCTTTTTTGTTAACACTTTGATTTTCGTAGTGATTCTCGTGAAGTGAAAAGTATTTTCTATAACTAAAAAAGCTGGAACTAGCTTGCATGCACCACTTGCACCACTTGGTAAATTTTCATTGGTTCCTTGTGGCTGACAACTTCTGGCAGTAACTGTCTGCGCCTTCTGCCCAACCTGCTCACGCCCCTCCGTCTCCTATAGACATGAGGGCGCGCGTTCGTGGGCATTGGGATGGGAATCTGGATGGTATTGCTTATTTATGTATTGTACATAGATGATGGGGCGTGCGATGGGTGAGTGCTCGGTGGCTCTGTGGCTACAGCCACAGGGTTGTTTCGTTGTTTGAGAAACAATTCATTAATGAATTTTAAAATGTTGCTAATCGATCGTTTGCGCCACAATTAATGTCAGCCCGCGGCCATTGGAATGTGTTATGTGAGATTCCAGAACGGGCGACTTCATTCATTCGCTGGCAATGCGAAGATCGACCGCCCGCCGGGCCTCATCGAATGGCATACAAAGGACGGGAGGACTCCAGACAGGGATGAGGACTGCTAATACTTGACCACAACTCAAATTGGCTGAAATTAGAGTACGCCCAAGTGATCTGCCTCTGTCTGTCCGTTTTTATTCCTATTTCGATTCCATTCTATTCATTTCTATTTTTTTGGTGTTTTTTTTGCTCATGGGATGCGCTTGGTGCCGCGCCGTCTGCACGAGCTTCTCGGGCAATTATAGGAACAATAGGCATCAGCCACAACAATTGTTGCAACAACAAACAGGGCGGGGGGCAGCCACTGCATTTTTGTGCAACCACCAGATGCAAAATGAATGCAACACTCACGCACAAAAAATCGGAACAAAAAAAAGAGGTTGCTATTCATTCTCCAGAGGATTTTCGTGTACAGACCCAGACCCAGCCCCAGCCCCAGCCCCAGACCCGTGCCTGTTCGTTGTTTTTCGACGCCTTGCGTAAAAAGTGTTGAGAAAATTAATAAAACAAATGCCAATGTCAGCGGTGGCACAGTCGCAGGCCGTGGTTGTGGCTGAGACACGGGAACGGCGACAGCGACGGGGCGGGGCGGGGCGGGGAATTGTTGTAATTTTTAACCAGTTTACCGAGCAAATGTTTTATCAACATATTTTCAGAGACAACAGGCAAATGTTTGTCTTGAAAATATTTAAATATTTACATTGGAAAAACAACTGCAGCGGGAGCGACGGAGACCACGCCGACGACGACAAGGATGACAAATGCGAAGATGTTGAAGGCCAAGAAGCTGCTGCAAGGAATCTGCGGAAAGTAGCAACAAAGGGGGAAAGGCACCAGGACGTGACTTGAGGAAATATAACACTCACAATATATCCATATATTTCATAAGTATCTTGGGAGTTACAATGCTCTAAAGATATTTATAAATATCAAAAATTATCTTCACATTCAGCAGTCTCAACATAATGCTACTTCCCCTTCGACAAAACTATCTTTCGAATGCACAAAGAATCATTTGCCATCCAATTAGGTGATCAAATAAGTATCCCGGCACATGCAGGCCACTTGAGTGAGATACTTATCAACGGGCCACAAGTAGCTATCAGCGAGATTATTAAAAACCTATCTGTCAGATACTCACTCGCATTTGGCGGGCGGCAATTAATTATGCAGTTGATGGGCAATGAAAACACATTGGAAAATCAACAGCCGCAAAAGTATCTGTATCTGTATCTGTATCCGAATATGTGTCTGAAGATTAAGGAAATTAGTGGAGCGTTGCAGGCGCAGCTGGGAGACGGCGGACGACGTGTCGTCAATGGCGCGCGGCTAAGCAAACATATTGAGCCAAAAAAAGAAGTCGACGCTAAAGCAGCTAAAAAGTGAAACGGAAAGATGCATCCAAGGCTGCTGGCGATGAAGATGGGGATGGATCCACAAGGCAAGCCACATGTCAACAGTTTGGATAGATTTTGCAGTCAATTTGACAAGTAACGCCCATGAAAATGATTACTGGACGCGTGTCTCCTTCTCCATCTCCATCTCCGTCTCCGTCTCCCAATGAGGCATATTAATGGACAAACCCACATTTTGTGGTGTGTCGGCAAACAGTTTTAACAAGGTAGTGGTTGTATATTACATGGTAACCCTCAAACTCAACCACCGCCTTGCAATGACCAATTTCCTGCTGCCCACACTCTCTCTCTCTCTCTCTCTCTCTCTCTGACAAGCCAAGACAATTTGTCCTAAATAAACATTTCATCTCTCTTCAACAGCCAGAGGAATCGTTGAATCGGAGGAACCACCGCAGCAGAGACATTTTATGAAAGTGGCGGCCAACGAGGCTGCTGTTCATGATGATGATGATGATGATCATGATGTTGGGTCGAGTGAATTGTCTGCCTGAAATGTACCACCGTTTAAAGGCAGACATAGTCGCAGTCCCTTCATCCACTTCCGCAGAAGAAGCATCGCTTCCCCTATATTGGATTTGGGATTGCCTTTGCCTTCGCAGCGAAGCGTCGCTCATTCGCCCGTCGCTATATGCTAAATAAACATTTGGGCACGTCATGGCTTATTGAATTGTCACTTATGCCCCGAATTCGAATTTCCAGTTTCAGTTTTTGTGTGTAGCCATTGCTACCCGCTCCCTGCTCCCTGCTCCCTGCTTCCAGCTCCTGCTCCTGCTCCTGCTTCTGTCCCAGACCCAATTCCAGTCCCAGTCCCTGTCCCTGTCCCTGTCCCTGTCCAGTCCTCCAGTCCACAGCTACAGTCTGTTGCCTTTTCAATTGGCAGTCGCAATGGCGACTATCTGCCAGAGTTCCAGGCTTCTTCTGCTGCTGCTGCTGCTGTTGATGCTGCTGTTGTTGCTGCTCGGACGCTGGCCACCAGAGTGCTTCTATTTAATTAGTTTTACTCCCTGGAAATTCAATTTCAGCAGTTTCGAGCTGGTTCTTTATATGCTCCTTCAAAGATCGTATAATCAATAATCGCTTTATGGGTGTTTACTTTCAGAAGAAGGAAAAAGGCGGCAGAATCACATATAGAACATAAACTAATTGAATCTCCGACCAAAAAAAAAAGAGAGAGTGGGAGAGAAAGAGAGAGAGAGGCATGGCATACCGAAAAACTTGTATAATACACACTCTATCCTCATTTCTTTATTATAAACACCATCTTCAACTTGATATTAATCCCGTATTTTCCTATCAAATTAGCAGTCAATCAAAGAAGCAGCCCCAGCAAAAAAGTTAATCCATCTATCCAAACATTTTCATTTCATAAAAGTTAATTAACCCGAGCGAAACATACACACACGCAGATTATCTAGATACATTCAGATACGAGTATTTATTCAAATGATGCCATTGACTATTTAATTGAAATATTACACAAATCCATGCATCATAAAGTTTTAGAACAAATCGTTGAATAACAAACAAAAATTGGCAATCAAATGCGAGCCATCCGAATGGAAATTGCTATGGAAATGGAAATGGAAATTGAAATGAAAATGTTTCAGGCTTCATTAAAAAATATCAAAATGCATTGCATTGCGAACATGTGCTCGTATCTGAATGCGTGCACAATTCATCCGCCGGATACATTTCAAATAAATAACAACAATAGACGGACAGAAAGTACGGACGGAATGAAAACAATTTCAAATGTAATCAATGTAATCAATTTTCATGACTTCCGTTTAATAACAAATCAATCGCATAATCCATAGCAATATTTGTACAATTAAAATTTCAAATACTCGTACAATTTTTAGCCAAAAATCAAAGCAATTACAACACAAACATGCAGAAAAAAAAAACGCGGAGGAAAACTCGATTATTGACACAAACACAAACACAAAGACAATAAAAGAAGGTGGCTCATGATGATGGGGGAATATGGGATGGGGGTTTCGGGGGCAAATCGATGGCAAAAACGAGTGGGAACGCTGTGAGTCGCTGCTAAGGCTGCGACACTACATTTATGCCCGATACTCAGTACACTTTGAAGACACAGATCGTATGAGAGAGATGGAGGCAGAAATTACAGTTTCTGCAGTTTGGTAGACGTGAACATTTCTTACGATTTTCGGACTTCGCATATCTTCAAAATCGTGGATGCCACAGTGCGTAACAGTGCGTTATCACAGGAGTCTGGAAACAAATTTTGGCTTCTCTAGCTCTTATAGTATCTGAGATCTAGGCGCTTCTTGGGACGGACAGACGGACAGACAGGCATGGCTCAATCGACTCGGCTATTGATGCTGATCAATAATATATGTCTTTTATGGGGTCGGAAACGATTCCTTCTGGGCGTTACACAAATCCACTTTCCCCACAAAGCTAATATACCCTTAGGCTCATTTTGAGTATCGGGTATAATAAACAGAGAAAATTAGCAAAATTATGCAGAATAGATTAAAGAGAGTGGCCAGGTTATTGCGGATTGTAAAAAAATCACAGAAATCGCTGGCAAATATAACGCAGTAAAAAAGTATCAGCTACACCGGGAAAAAACGTCAATATACTTTTATTTTATAATATTTTTTAGTATAGCACCAAAGGCAAAGCCAAAACCTAAAAAATGTCTTTTGAATACGAATTAAATCTTGGGATATGTAAATGCAAAAATTTGTCATCAGATACTATCAATTTTGAAATAATTTTGGACTTTCGATTACCTGTTAAAGTGCACATATATTTGGTATAGTTTTCCCTGAGTGTAGACCCATTTCCAGGTGGCAGCCATTTGCAATTTCTTTCTTTTCTTTCCATGGCATTTCTTCTTGTTTTGTCGTTTAGCAAAACTTTTTCATAATCTGCCTGAAAAATATTTTGCACCTTTTTTCCCCATCTACTCGTATTGTATCTCCCTCTTTGGCGCTATCTTTCTCTCTCTCTCCGTATTTCATTCTGAGTTCACACCTTGGCAGCAAAACCCAAGCGAAAAGTATCTAAAGTTTATAAATATTTATGTATCTAACTGGGGCGTGCCGCTGTGGCAGGCAGCAGCCGCAGCAGTGGCAGTGTCAGGGGAGCGAACGGAAGGAGCTGATTCAAATTGAGCGACAAAAAGTATTTTGGCAAAATTCGTATGAGTGCTAGGCCACGCCCACAGAAGAGCGACAGCGGCAGCGTTAACTGCGCAGCAGATAAAAAAGTATCTCACAGATACACATGCAGTCAGAGAGAGGGAGCAGTCGACGCCAGCAGAGACAGAGGCAGAGGCAGTGGCAAAAGCCAGAGGAAGAGCATCTACAACAATTGGCAATTGAACATTTCAACTCGTTCGGGCCGCGGTGTCTGCCTCTTGACTCAATCCGACTCTCGACTCTCCTGCCACATCTATAGCTACAGCCAGTGGTTAACTACAGATCGCATGGATGGCGATGGCGATGGCGATGGCCCTTCGTATCACCCCACCTTCTGATGAGCGACCAGTCGGTCAATCTGTGTGGCCATTGCCTCTCCGTTGCCGTATAACCGATGGCCGCCACCGCCGCCGCCGCCGCAGCCCGCACATAAATTACTTCCAACAAGACCATACCGTTCACTCAGCCCCAACCCGATCCAATGCGATCCAACGACCCGTTCCGACCTGTCTGTCCATCCGTTTGTCAGTCCGTCTTGGGTGCTTTTACCTGTCAGCACACATAGATACAAATCGTTTTCAGTGTGTGTGTTCCGAGTTTGTGCCTGGAGTGTGTGTGTGCTTGTGTGGACAGTGCATATTTTTGGTTTTGCCGTCGCTACTTCAATATTTCGCTTTGGCAGATTCTTTCAACCAAAAGCTTACTGGGGATACTCACAAATGTGAAATAGTGAAATTTGGTCGATCTACAATTCTGATCTGAGGTTTATTCCCATTCAATTTCAACCATAATCCATTCAAGCTTAGGCAGAAATTTAGATTAAGAACATCAGTAAAAAAATCATCATTAAAACCATCATTGATTCCCTATTTCAAACATCACACATGCTCAATAATATCAGCCAAAAGAATACAGGAAGGGACATCCAATTAAGAGTACTAACGAAATCCATCTTGTCTTGAATTAAAGATCTTAAATTATAGTCATAATATTGTAATTTATCAATATGGTAAGAAAAGAAATGAATCCATTATTCATACAGATCTACAGATAGCTTTAAATGGATCTATTTATAACGATTCCCATATTCCCAATTAAAAGATGACTAAGACTGATTCAAGTAATCTACGAAACCACATTCATTTGATGGGTTGCTCAGAAGACACCAGTCTGTCGAACAAACATTCGGTTGCATTTCGAAACCGACTCTCTGGAAAGCTCTGGATAGGCATATGCAAATTATGGAACAACTGTGGCCCATTAAACCTCAGACCACTGCGGGCCAAATTGCAGCAGTAGCAGCAGCAGCAATTTCAGCAGCGGGTTTCAATTGAATTTCATTGGAAATTTTAAACCAATTAAAACAGCTGCTGTCGTTGCCTGCCCACGCGGCGTATGCGTAATGAAAAGAAAATATTAATAAATCATACGTGACCAATCAATTTTATGGCGAGCGGATGGTTAAAAAATTACAAATGGAAAATATGGCAAAATGCGAGAGAAATGCAACGAGACTGGTCGATCCATGGCACACGGCACACGGCACACGTCACACGGCCCGAATCAATATTTAATTTATAATTAACTTTACAACATGAAAAACAAGCGACAAGCGGCAGGCAAACAACAAGGAGTCGCTCCAGATCCATTCGCTTCATCTTTTTAACACACAAACGAAGCAAGTTTGAAAAGTTTTTCCACTCACTCTCACTCTCACTCTCATTCTCTGGCTCTGCATCTGAGGAATCCCCCGAGTATCCGGAAGGTAAAAAGGCAGAAACACGTGGCAAGGGGCGACATTTCATTGGTTTGGGGATTTGTGGCGGCTTTAAACGCTTGCCACTATGGGCAATTAACGCGGCCATACGCAAACACAGGCCTGATCCTTTAGACAAACACAAGGCAGAGGGCAACCACTGTGCAGCGCTACAGAGACACAGAGGGGGAGAGGAAGCGGGAGAGAGAAAGAGAAAAGGCGAATCAAGGCGATGCAGCATCGAGCAGGGTGAAGTTTTCCCTCCACAGTAACAGGGATGGACCAGGGGTGCACAAGGGGCTGAAAGGTAGACACAACTTTTTGGGGGTGCTAATTGAAAAACTCAATATTTGTCTAGTCTGTCGGGGTGGTTGTGCCAGAGCCACAGATAAAGGCTCAGCCATGGATGGTTGATGGTTACCTTTGGCACAATTGGGAAGCCATTTTGTGCAGCGATCGAGCAGAGGAAAAATTGCTGGAAAGTTGGGGAAAGACAGAGCCGTGCCCTCTCCCGCAAAGAGGAAAGAAATCAGTTAAACAAACAGGAAATGCTCAAACTGAAGCGAGGCCCATACCATGTGTGTAATTGGGGAAAGGTAGGAGTAAAAGGCAAATGTCAAGGGCACTTTCTTTCAAGTAGAGACAAGTAAATTGCATGAAAAGATTGCGTAGGAAATGTGGTGATTGCATATAGAGGTGTAAGAATCAACAATCTCTATAAAATCTCTCTCCCAATGCACCTCCATCAGCTACTGCAGACAACCTCAACCATTTGGCAATTTTTCACATATGTATGTATATCTGTGCTGTATATACATATGCACGTGTCAGTACGAATTGCCCATAAATAGCATCAGTATTCTGCACCTTCTTTAATGATTATTGCCATTATGCGCTCGTCTGATTTTTATGGACTTCTGGTGCTAGTACTGCTTCTGCCTGTTGTCTGCACACCGTAGACGTTGCGTCGACAGTTTTTTCCCAGAAAAAAAACACAATCGGAACATATCCCTCATTTGAGGCATGTGCCCAGGCGGATTGATGATCTGCCACGGACCCCCATCAACCATACCACAGCATCACTCTCTCTCCCTCTCCCCCTCAATCTTTCTCACTCTCACTGGCAGTACTCCTCTGCACTTATTAGAGTTTTGATATACAGCCCAGAGGCGGGGGATTCTGGACAGCCCTAGGACAACAAAACCTAGTTCCTTTCTACATTTAATGTTTGTGTTATTGTTGGAAATAAACTCTGATTTTTGTACTGTTGGGAATTAATGATATTGTTTCCCCTAAATTTGTTAATTGCCAGCAAACAAATTTGTATATACAAACCATGCTTGAGTTTTTATGCATTTTCTATTGAATTTTTGAGTGATTGCAGCGTAGGAGCGAATGCAGGGAGCAATGTTTCCGTATCCAAGGAAAGGAAGGAGAAGAGTTGGGGAAATGTGCCAAGTGGAGGGTAGAAGACGGTGGATCCATCCAAAAGATATGTATATATACTTCCAAATCTATGGCAATACTCAAGCAGAACCGAACACCTTCTTATGGGCCCCATCCCATCCCATGCTCTGGTCACTATTAATTACTTTCCAATATCAAACCAATTAAGCATTTTCCCCCATCTGAATATGGAAAACCGCAGCGGATCGACTCCAGTGCAAACTCCAGCAGCCGTAGATCGAAGCATCAGCACTAGTTTAAAAAAAAAAAACAAGCCAAAAGCAAACAAACATTAGCATGCAGAACATCTGTTTAGTGGGTGGATCGGGATGAGGATCGGGGAAAGAGGAGCGCCGGGAGCCAATATATCAATTACATGTCGATTTAAGGCATAATGCAACATGGCAAAGGAATACCGAAAAACCCCTGAAAAGAATAAAACGGGAACTGCCCCTGCTCCTGCCACTGAAACTGCAACCTCAACTGAAACTGGAACCATCGACTGTCTGTCAGGCCCAAGTCAATCAAAATCGAATGGCATTGTGGGCCCCTCCTCATGGCTGAAAAGCTACAAATGCCTTATTGTCAAAACAAAAATCATAGAAGGAGCAGCAGCAACAAATACCATAAGAAGGAGCAACAATTAGTTTACCAAATTACATGAAAATATTTGTTAAATGCTCCACAAACATTCAACGCGCTGATTTGACACATGTCCGGGTCCGGGTGGGTCGCGCGGGTCTATCGCTGAGAATTTGGGGTCGTCTCCTGTCACTATCTATCCGAGAGATGGATGTAAAATGGCATGTGTGGAGGGGCGGCTGGCAGTCCATTTGTGGCATGTCGCTGGCATCTGTGGATGCCAAGGAGTTGGAGATGGTTTTTCATAAGCAGGGGCGTAGAACTCGTAATGGGGTCCACAAAGTGCAGAATAATGTGTGGATTTTATGGCACTTGCATTCCGCGAAAATATAATATACATATTTATATGCATCCAAGCAGATGCGTAGGCAGAAGGGATTGCAGATCTTGGGACCATCCCCCCAGATGAGTTTCTGCTACACAAAACATGGATAGTTCTGGTTCAGTTAAGAGATTCGATAGATCTCCTGTACCCCTTCCGCTCCACCTCTGTGCACTTTGTAGCACGCCTCCGTTCTGGTTGCAGTGTGTTTTATTTCAAATTCTCACGAATACTTGTGGAAGCCTTCGGTAGAAGCAAACCTCCGAGTCCGTTGCACGATCTCTGCACTCTAGAGATAGCTGCTCTGTTCTGGTATTTTGTATACACAAAAATCGAACGAATAGAACCGAAAAAAACCATGGGGAGTATATCTCGTAAATTAACGGCGTTCCATTCAGCTAGTACGTATATTTTCCCTAAATTTTCTCCCGTTTTCCTCTTCTTTTTTTTGGCCATTGTTGCCACAGCCATAAAATAAAGTTTCGAGAAGCGTATAAAATTTATAGCGATTTGTTTTGGAGAAAATCTGACAGCGAACACCTTACACTCCTCACTCTATTCTATTCTATCCTACCCGATCGTCTGTCCATCCGTCTATATCTGCTGTGATTGACAGGACTGCCGGGGCGTCGATCTGCTGTTGTTCACGGAGATCTTCCCAGTTGCTACTGTATCGGTCGGTCGGTCGGTCGGTCGGTCGGTCGTCCGGGAGGAAGGGGAGCTAATGCAATTCTCATTTCAATGCAATTTCACAGGCAATTGCAGGGGAAGAAAAACTGCACAATACAATAAGCAGCTCGGAAGAACGAAGAACAGACTGTATACCATACACCGTCTCTTACACACGCGCGATTAGGTCCATGCGAGAACACAGTTACACTCTCCTCTCCCTTTTTTCAGATGGGAGAGACATCCATCCAACACAATATCAAATGCAGGTTTAGGGGCTTCGATATATTTAAGGTGCTTACATGGGTTGCTCTTTTTTCCATTATTCTATGGCTCTGTTCTCCGTTGTTTGAGTGCGCGCTGGGACTCGATTCTGGTGAAGATATTTGTGCAACAATTTGGTTTGGTGGTGAGCTTATCCTCCGAGGCCGCTGGCTACCAAACAATTTGTTAGCGGATTCCCACTCGAGGCTGGTGGTCCTCGAAATCGAGAGCAGCAACCCCTTTCGTAGAGCAAACTTTAGCATAACAATGGCGTTGCGACTTCTTCAGGGGGGTTTATGGAAATTAGCCCAGTACACAATGCCCGCAGCCGCAGAAGCAAAAGCAGAAGCAGACGCAGAAGAAGGGATGCCACAATGAGAGACAGCAGAGGCAGCAGAACACAGGACATCCAACATCCCATCCGATGACAGAAAATTAATTCATTTATATGCAGAAAATTCAATGTTACAATGTTATCAATTTGTGCCCAGAGGCTGTTCTGTCTGTTCTTTTAGGTCTGTCTGTGGGTGTGGGCTTAAAGGTGTTCCACGAGATAAAGGGGCAGACGATGATGAAGAGAAGCTGGGGATGGATATGGGGATGGGGATGGATAGGAGATGGAGAGTTAATTGATTGTGGAGGAAGGATTGGGTTTGATTGCCAGCATAAGGCAGCAGATGGGATATTGGGAAACCTCGCCCATGGCTTATGTTTATTTGCAATGCCAATGCCACGGAGGATTATGTCGGAAAGCGTTATCCAGAGGATTCTCTAATTAGGTTAGCGCTCAATTCAAATGGCTCTGCCACTTCATACCAATGTCTGCCAATGTCATACCCACTTCCCTCTTGAGTTCCTCCGAGCAGAGCGTAACCAAACCGAACACCCAAAACAAATACGAGTATCTATGTACATATAGTCAAATGAATGAATGAATGACCCATTCAAATGCAATATCCTTTACGGGCCATTTCCGACCGGAATAAGTGTTAAGTCGAATGCGACAAATAATTTCATGCAATTTCAAGTACATAGTCAAGTTACACTCGATACTTAAATGTCTCGAGACGGACACGTAGACGGAGACGTTCCCATTTTAATACTCATTTCCATTCGATTGGGAGCCCGTTAATGAAATGTGACACGTATTTCCCCTGACCCGTTCAGAGGGATGTGTCTCTGTATGAGTGTGTGTGGATGATAAACGTGTGGATAACTCTCTGCCCGTTGTCCGTAGTCCGTAGTCCGTGGTCCGTCGTTGGTCCTCTGTGTAATAAATATGAGACTCATTAAGAAAACCATAAATAAATGCAGCGTCAGGGCATGACCAACAATTAAGTGCTAGGAGCAGGCCCAAGATCATCCGGTCTGCTCTCTCCAGCAAGAGAACGATACTGCAGGCACAGTGGTTGTAGAGCTAACAACAAATGAAAGACTTACTACTTCTTAGGGATATTATCAATCAAAAGAACGCCTGAGCTTGGCATGGATGAACCTTAGGTATTTCAAGTATTTTAACAATATCCTGTAGAAATATTAAAGTTAATTCCAATTTAAGGGAAGATTACCATTGAAAAATGCAGCCTCCTTATCGTATATATTTAATATAAAATCCAGTTTCTGTCACATCTTTAATCACTGTCCAGTGGCAGAAACAATGTAAGCGCAGGCCAGGCCAGACCAGACTCTGAATCGATCGAGGCTGCCGAAGATGTAACATGAGCAAATACTATGACGAGGGCAAGGGCTAGGGAATGACGTCCACAAAAGTGTCGCCCGGCAGTCTGGTCCGACTAGGGCCTCGTCTCGCTTTGGAGTCTCTTGGTTTTGGGCTGCTGCCACTTGAGGCAACCCTGCGACAAATTTTTCTGTGTGTTTTTGCCCAAAAATAGCATGACACTTGAATTTGAATTGGTCTCTAAGTCCGGACTGGGACTGGGAGAGGGACAGGTTTTATGGTTACGCATTCATTGTATAATTTACTGTATGCAGATGGTGCAGCATTAGAGGGGCGGGAGCCACGAAGCCCGGGAATGCCCAAAAACTAAAATTCTATAGAATTTCCAAAGAATTTCCACCAACTTCGAGGCTGTGTGCCACTGCCACGACTCCGCCTTGGCTTGTGAACCCTAGCACCTGTGCAATAGTAACAAAATATGTATATAAATATATACCAGTCTTTGCACCGAGATGGAGTCGAGAGTCTATTATAAATTGTGACCTCGGGCTTGTTATGGATAAAAAACAATCAGGCTCCCACGCACATGGCTCCATCCCCATTTCCCCATGGAAGTTCCACTCCTGATTTCTTCTCTGATTTAACATATGGCTCGAGCCCCAAGTTCTCCCCCTTTTTTTGTGTTGTGGTCCGTTGTGGCTCTGGCTCCCTCCAATCGATTGCACAATTTTCCGCATTGTCGCCCTCTCTGTCCAAGCAACCGGCGGCTACTTGGCCGCGCCCATTTCGTGTCCAAGCTGTGCCCACGGCCTGCATATGAAATGATGTGCGATATCCACACCAAACCACACATAGCCACCCACACTGCCCACACCACCCTAGTGCCTTCCCCTGAGATTCCTGCAAGAGCAATATTTACTGTCAAAATATTATTCGCGCATATGGACTTGAGGACGTAATCCATAATTGGTTTGACCATTGCCATTTCATCCAATAAGTTAAAATTGGTTCAGGGATTGACATAACGACCAGCAGAAAAAATATTCGATTGTAAAGAAAGGGTAGGAAAGGATAAAATATTGATTTGGGTTGGAGTAATTCAAGGAGTACGAGTAATGAAAACCTTTTAGTAGTCATTTTTGCTAACTTCGAAAGGTCATCCTTTAATCAAAACTCTTTTGATCCAATCGCAAATCGATGGGCACTTAAATTCATGTAGTCTTCCACAATGTTTCACCCATTCATCATGACCCGACTATGTATCACCCATGCATTTTATTGACTCAATAACTCAACTAGCCGCAAGTCGAATCCCTAAATCATCTGGTCTAATGCTCTTCAAATTAGTCGACCATTTGTCAGATCAGTGCCCCGTACCCCTACCCCTACCCGTACCCATTTCCATAGCCATTCCTATACAGCATCCATCCCCTCCAATATGAATCATTCCGCCTAATGAATGTGTCTGTCACTTGCTGTCAACACGTTGCCGAGGAAGAGGCGGCCCCCACAGTCCACGGATACCGATCCCCGGATCTCCATAACGCAGGGCAGGGCCCGTACTCCCAAATATGAAATGGAGCGAACGGCAGCTAGGAGATGGAGCAAAAGAGCCTCGAAATCTGCGGCGCGCTATATTTAATACAGAGTGACATTAATGTCAGGCATAATTAGTCGGGGAAACGCCAGCGGAAAAGGCACCAACAGAAAAAGAAAAGAGAAGAGAAGAGAGAAGAGAAGAAAAACAGAAAATGTAGAAAAAGAAACAATCAAAAAACGATAAACGAGGCGAGCAGAATGGGCAACCAGAAATAATTTGACAGCCCTCCTGCTCCGACAGGGAGAAGATTGAAAGACACTGGGGCTGCGATTGAGGCTGAGGATGAGGCCGATCATCCGATGATGATCATTTTGTTATTGCAGCTTTCCGATTTTCAATTTGATTCATTTTTTTGGTACGTGTGTGAACCCGATGATCTATAAAATTCGACCTGGCCATGGCCTTTTGTCTAGGCGGCTGCTGTTCTGTTGCCAATTCGTAAACAAACAATTACCCAACAAAGCATCGGCAAATGGGCCAACAAAAAACCAAAAGACAGATAGACAGACAGATAGATACTACCCAGCCAGGGATCTCCTATATCCAGCTATCCAGAGGCGGGAGCCGCTTTAGACACCTTCCGAAAGAATATATGCCTAGAATGCTTACAATGGGAACTCAAGCACGGTGGCATCTATCTATGTGTACGAGTATACCCCAGTCCCAGTGTATCCCAGCATATAACAGCTACCAAATCCTCCATTCAATTGTCTGTTCGGGCTAATCCCCGCCTGCGGCTTCGCACAGACAACTCAATACTCCGCTACAGTTGCGATTGCGATGCGCTCGGATTGATCTCCCGATCTCTTTGTAGTTGTAATACCATCCTAGGGGGTTCTGTTTCTGTTCCATTCTGTAGCCGGTTCTGCTCTGCTAAAAAACAGCCCCCAGACAGGGCTCGTGTTTGGCGAAAATTGTTCTTTTTTATTGCAGTGTTGACGCTTTTTCACACAGTACGCGAGGCGCGTGGTATATTAAAAGCGAATCAGATAAAAAATATAGAGGAGAGTGTTTATATGGAGAGTGGAAAAGAGCAGATCTGATGGATGGCACAGTGGCTAATGCGGGAGGGATGTTTCAATCAATTTAAATCTATGAAAATGTGGATAAGGAGTACCTTTAATCTATGTACATATATGTCCCTGTTATAACTTACGTTATCTCATCATTTATGGTTGAGCCCCCAAATTTTTGAAATCTTTTTTAAGTATTATCCCATTAAACAATCTAATATTTAGAGTTCTGTGATTTTTAATAGCCATTAAACAGCACTAGCTTCACCCCACTGTGCAGAGCACCAAGAAGGCACTGCCACTGAGACTCCTCCGCCTGCCTCCTGCCTTCAGATCGGTAGCCACAACTCGTGGCAACCACATGAACGGCGTCTGCAGTTGGGGGCGGCTAAGATCAAAGGCAGCGGCAAGAAGGCGGCCTGGAAAACGGTTAAATCTTTTGAAATGTGCGCACTTTTTGACACCCAATTTGTTTAGAAGTGTGCGCCCCATCTGGGGGATGGAAGGGAAAATGGGGGGCACAGCCTCCTCAAGCAGTTCATAAAAACGGGCCAAGAGATTCTCGTACAGGGAGTGAACAAGAGATATAGATAGGTATACATATATATATAGAGAGAGACAGAGAGAGAGAGATATCCCATAAGTACGAGTATTAGTGGGCAGGTTTTTCTGCGAATTTCATTAATAAAACTGTCGAAAGTGCTACCCCACGCCCCACGCCCCTGGCCCTGCCCCTCCCACCAATAGGTAGAACAATCAAACGAAAACTTTTGATATGGCATTTTTGTTTTTAATAAAAATTCAAAAGATTTACACCTCCTCTACAACCCGTATTTCCACTTAAAATTCTGTAATAAGAAATATCATGGGGTTCAACAGTAGGAGTAGAAGGAGGTGTGTGGTGTAGATGTGGGGGCAGAGAGCATATTCCACTTAGTTTTTCATTCATGAAAATGAAAACCAAAGCAAACGCTTTATTAAGAATTTTTCCAGATAAAAATGGGAAAAATGGGATAATAATAAGTTTATTGATTTGGGAAATGCCACAAAACCGGATGTTTATACGGTACACACATCATCATCACCATCATCATCATCATCATCATCATCATCATCATCATCATCAACAACGATCATCAGATGGCAGATTGAAGGGATCTTTGGACTAAGAAACGTGTGAAATGTGTACGGGATTAGACGGGTTCAGCAGCACCGGAAGGCTGGTGCAGATTCCGATTCCCGATAGCCGATTTCCCCACTTTTCCCAGCGCCCAAATCCTAAGCAGCAAGTTGCCAAGTTGGTAAGTCAGTCCACTGCTTAGCCAAGATACGGAAATTCCCTCATCCATTGCCGTTTCCATATTGTCCAAAGTCAAAACATGCGGTTTTTGTGTTCGCGCATCAAGTTGGGAAAAGGCCAAAAACAGAGAAACATAGGATACAGAGGGCTCGATTTATTTGTACAAAATGACTTTGCAAATGAGATTCGGATTCGGATACACATAGGCCTGACCAATGTGTCAATATTATCATGGGCCAGGGACTCAGACGTCGTCCAGGCGACCGCCTATGCAAACAGCAGAACAGACCTACAAAAATTGAGCCTCGAACTACCTGCTGGGACATCGCGGCTCAGTGTCCATGTCGTAGGTGTGCATATTTCTGTTAATTTCCAACACCTTCGGCACTCGAATATGTCGGGCTCGCAACGTGACCTGTGGCCTCTGGGCTGGATTTGCTTTATGAATGGGTGTCCACAACCTGCCAATGGCCACATGTACTCATAATCGATGTGATTAGGCCGTGCCGTGCCGTGGACGTGGACCATCTCATGCCTAACCCTTGGGGAACCATAGACGAGACGAGAGCGCAATCAATAGTTCTCAATCGAGCAGCACAGGGAATTCGGTGACGTATTTGGACAGCCACTGACAGAGCAAGCAGCAGGCCCAAAAGAAACAACCAAGATCAGTTTGGGAATTTCTTAGCTGGATTTTAGATGCTCTTTTCCAAATGACCAAGATATGTTTCACTAAAATTGTAGGGTGCTCTAGTAGCTTTAGCTGGATTAAAAGAAAAGTTATATATGTACTTAACTTGTATATTTATTATTTCAATCAATAATCTAGCTAATATACTCTTTTAGAGCAGAGTACAACATCGTCTTGGTCCAAAAATAACTGCATGACTTGGCGATAAATTATTGTTGGGCAGCGCAAGCCCAAAGGCAAGAGTTAGAGAAGGAAATGAGCTGCACTTAAATGCATGCGAGAAAACCACTCGATAAGCCAACAAGTGGATAAGAAGCCACCACACAAATGATGCCCAAACGAACTATCAATGTCAGTGAATTGGCAAAAAATGTAAACTCAATTTGTATGCAGGCCAGAGTCCGGTCCGAATCGACGACAAGGAAACCCTTTACTTGACACACCTCAACAACCGAACGACGACGACCGACCAACCGCTCAAGTGCTCCACCACATCCACATCCATGCTGCGTCTGCCTTTGCATTAATAGTACATACATATCTACTTATGTATGTGTGTGAGTGCAGTGCGGTGATGAACACCCAGTCGGATTGGGGTAAGCCGCTAAAGCATGCGTAACAATGGTCCCGGCACATCGATCGTTAATGATCGTTAAGGCAAAGAAGGACCACAGCGATGATCGGGCACATTTCGAATGCCCAAAGAGTTGGGGGCTCCATTCATTGATCGTTTCATGGCCCCAAATGAAGTGCTCGACAGGATAGGGATCGTTCTCTTCGATATCGGTTTTCATGATTACTCTGTATTATTTTATTTCGTACATGTGTGTATTCCTCCATATGCCCTTCATATTCATCTTAAGCCTAAATACAATACAAAGCGCTCACATAATTGGAATCTGCAGCCAACATTTTTGTTAATCAATATATCAATATACAGGGTGCGTAAATATTAAAGTACAGAAATATAAAATATAAGAATAAGATACAATTTTAAAGCGAATAAACCATATGCGCACATGCAGCGCAGCGTGAATACTTCTTAATACGTGCCATGCAGCTGGTCTTTTGAGTTTCCCGATCTCTAGCCAATAGTGGAATTTGATTTAAGGTTTAAACTTGCAAGCCACAAATGCGTCTAAGGTCCGAAAAAGGGGGCCGGGGTGGGGATGGTTAAGGAGGACTGCTTGCGGCAACACTTGTCTTTTCACAACAATTATCTAGTTTGATTTTGAATAATTCGCATTGGCATTCATTCGCTCTAATTCTTTAACTGAAAGACGAGTATCAAGATGATGGCCAGCAAAACGGCGCTCAGTATTCCCACCATTATCAGCTTCTTCTTGCGAACTTTGTTCTGCAAATACCGAAAAAGACAAATTAGAGATTATGCACTTCTCAGAATAATTCATCACTCACCCTATAAGAACTCGCCTTGCGGAGATTCTCCGTTCCCTGTGAGACGAAAATGCTGGTTTGCTCCACCTGCGACTCGATGGAGTCCACCGTCAGGCCCTGTTCGTAGACCAAGGCACCCAGTTTCTTATAGATCTCGTTGACACCCACAATATTGTTCTCCAACTCCCGGATGACCTGCTCCTGCTCCTCCAGCGCCTGCAGGTCGGCTTGCTCCTGAATTTGTGTCTGCTGCTGTTGTTGATTGGATTTTCGATTGAAGAAATTATCCTCGAAAAAGGAACCGTTATCCTGGCTGGCGCTGCTGTTGGAGCTGCCAGTGCCAGTGCGCGAGGAGCCGGGCGGACGGGCAATGTTGTAGTTGTCTCCTCTCGCCTGCCGCAAGGCACTCTTTTCAATGTCCGCCGTCTTCCGTTGAACGGCCTAAAATTAGCAAAAATCGCAATTTTGATAATGATTTTTTGATGACTCATACGAAAATTTTGCTTATCTTTGGGCGTAAACAAAGCCATACGAACCTGGAAGGAGGTCAGTGCCGCTGTAAACTCGTCCACCAGCCGATCGCGCTGGATTTTCAGGTGCCGCTCCTTGCACTTGTCCACCTCATTGATTTGATTGTTGGTATCGTTTACCAGTTGGTTGGTGTAGGTCATAAGTTGGTGCCTGTATGGAGGAGGCATTTTAATGTCGCATTCTGACAATTTGATAACTTCCACCTGGCATACTCTTACTTACAGCTGTTTCTTTAACTCCGGTGAATCCTGTGGGGTGTTCAGCTGACTAACCATGCGCTGCATAGTTGATACTGAAAAACAGAATATTCGTATTAGTCATCGTCTTCCAAATGATGGCACTTTCTGTAAAACTGCACCATTTTGTTGGACTTTCAGAATGCTGGTGGCGATTATCTGCGCCAGACGCTGAAAGTCGATCTCGCTGAGGCCCCCTCCGCCGCCGCCAAGGCCACCGCCGTTCTCCATATGCTGCAAGTCCATGCTTTCGTAGGCCGACACCTTGCTGACCTTCAGCTTTTACGTGGCACACAAGAAGCAAGTCCTGCAAGTCAATTGGATCACAATTAAATTAGCCGCGTCTGTCCGCCAACACTTATATCATTATATGCGTCTCAGGTGAAGACTCTATTCTATCTTTGTGTTTGTGTGTTGTTTGCGAAAGTGTCGCCCTTTGTTTAATGCTTTTATTTGGTTTGCTCCGATTGTTCTGCTAGATGACCTTCGCTACGAATCTTTTATTTTAGCGCATCATTGACCAACAGATTCTACTGTTACAGCACACTCTATGATTTGTTTTTTAATGGCCAATAAAAAAAAAAAAACTATGCAAATATGCAATTTTTTGCTACAATCTTTTTCACAACCAGTGTGACCGCGGACTTATCGATAAAATATACCGACCGACCGTCAGAAATACACCAAAATATACCGTCTCATCTGAAAAATATACCGTAAATATACTGACGAATTCAAGTTCTAGATACATTTTCCTCGTTTTTAAAGTTTTAAAGGAATGTTACTAGCTATATAGAACATTTAGCCATGCCCACATAATTTTATCCGATTAATGAATCTATTTTCTAATTGACTGGTTTATTTTAAACACTTGCTTTTCTTGCATTTTGCGTATAAAGAGGTTTTAGCGAAAATGGTCAAACAAAAAACTTTTTTGCCAACAATTTAGAGATTCCGTTAAATAATTATGGTTAACTAAAACTCTTAGTTCTGCCCACATAATTTTATGCCGTTCATGAATAAATTGATTATAAGACTAACTGCTTTTAAGTACTCCCATTTATTGAATTTTGACTAAAACAAAAAAAAACTAAAACAAACAAATTCAATAAAAAATAACAGTCGCAATGTTGCTGGTATTTGAAGACTTGATACGTGTATATGCCTTTGTATACCTTATTTCGAAGATTTAATACAATCCTGTTTTCCGAACTGTTTTTAAACCGTAATTAATAAAGACCTTTTCTCAAATTGATATGTTTTAGACATATTTATACATATGATTTTTATCTAGTATATACATATATGTATATCTCCTGATACCAATTCTTGATCTCTGCAAGAATACAGTAAACTGCAAAATATCGTTGCGATATTTAAAACAGAGACTACAATATTTTGCCTTCTTTGAAGCCTGGGATGACAAACATATTCGCAATTCTATAATATCCAATTCCCCAGGCTATGCCCAGAAATATTTGCTTGAATTAGCACACTTTGTGTATGTCGTCAACCGGTTATTACCATTAAATACTCGTTTTTGATCTTCCCTCGAATATTATTAGCTATATATGTAGAGCTTTCAACTTTGCTCACATAATTTTATCCCGTTGACGAATACATTTTCTACAAAATTAACTACTTTTAGGTACTTTCATGTATTATATTTTGACTAAACACGGTTTACAAGTTAATGTTGCCCGCAGCACTGTGTATGGAATGCGCAATGGTCTCTGTAAGAAGACAATAAGCTGAAATAGCTTTAAAACAGAGACTAAATTGTTTTGGCCTGTAATGACAAACTTGTCTCAATTCTATAATATCCTATCCTTTTCCTAGGTTTTTCCATGTTGCCGCAACAACGAACGCGATTTTTGCTTTCGGCCAATGAAAGCATTGCAAAACAACCGTTTTAACCGGTTCGTAGTTTGGCGGTATATTTAAATCCAACTCATGAAAAACTAAGTTTATATGGATATATTATATGTGGTGTGTATCAAGTACATATTAAAACTAACATACTAGTACCAATTGAGGCCCGTTAAAGTGACCAACATGGCAAGTACCCTGCTGAATAGCATGATGGCAGGAAACGGCCGCGACAGAATGTTCGGATGTGTCGTGTTAATATTCCCCAATAATTGGGGCATATTCACCCTAAGTCGATATTCAAGTACAGTAATTAAGTACATAATTTAAAAGTATGGAATCAGCCTCATTGTTAAAAACCGGGCCATTCCCGACTCAAAAAAAAAACGACGAATTCCTCGATTTTGATCTTCCGTCGAATATTACTAGCTAGCTAAGACCGTCAGCTCTGAGCTCTTAGTTTTATCCGATTATTAAATCAATTTCCTACAAGACTGGTTAAATTTAAGTTCCCATGTTTATTGGATTATTTATAAAATAGGCTTTAGCAAAAACAATTTCCATCAAATTAGTTTTCATTCATGGGCTTCATATTAAGATCGGTGAAGGACCAGCACTCCCAGGATCGCGAGGCTACAGACGGTCGATCGGTGTCTCGCCCAGATCGGCAGCCCTATTGCAGAGATATAGCGTTCAGAAGAAACCAGTATTTCAATTATACGCCAATCTTCCGTAGGCTATATCTCAGACAATGAGGGCGAGATCGGTGAAGGACCAACTCTCCTAGGATCGAGAGGATCCAGACTGTCGATCGGTGTCTCGCCCAGATCGGCAGCCCTATTGCAGAGATATAGCGTTCAGAAGAAACCAGTATTTCAATTATATGCCAATCTTCGGTAGGCTATATCTCAGACAATTAGGGCGAGATCGGTGAAGGACCAACTCTCCTAGGATCGCGAGGATCCAGACTGTCGATCGGTGTCTCGCCCAGATCGGCAGCCCTATTGCGCAGATATAGCGTTCAGAAGAAACCAGTATTTCAATTATATGCCAATCTTCGGTAGGCTATATCTCAGACAATTAGGGCGAGATCGGTGAAGGACCAACTCTCCTAGGATCGCGAGGATCCAGACTGTCGATCGGTGTCTCGCCCAGATCGGCAGCCCTATTGCGCAGATATAGCGTTCAGAAGAAACCAGTATTTCAATTATATGCCAATCTTCGGTAGGCTATATCTCAGACAATTAGGGCGAGATCGGTGAAGGACCAACTCTCCTAGGATCCCTAGGATCCAGACTGTCGATCGGTGTCTCGCCCAGATCGGCAGCCCTATTGCAGAGATATAGCGTTCAGAAGAAACCAGTATTTCAATTATAAGCCAATCTTCCGTAGGCTATATCTCAGACAATTAGGGCGAGATCGGTGAAGGACCAACTCTCCTAGGATCGCGAGGATCCAGACTGTCGATCGGTGTCTCGCCCAGATCGGCAGCCCTATTGCAGAGATATAGCGTTCAGAAGAAACCAGTATTTCAATTATACGCCAATCTTCCGTAGGCTATATCTCAGACAATTAGGGCCAGATCGGTGAAGGGACAACTCTCCCAGGATTGCGAGGATCCAGACTGTCGATCGGTGTCAAAATCTCGATTTCGAAAATGAGGCCGATTTTCGCAAAATTTAATGATGTAACCATCATGATTTTGTGCGAAAATCGTGAAAAAATGGATGTCCTTCATTCCGATTTCAGTAGATTGGCAGGATTCTCCCGATCACGGAAATACATGCCTCGCCCAGATCGGCCGCCCTATTGCAGAGATATAGCGTGCAGAAGAAACCAGTATTTCAATTATACGGCAATCTTCGGTAGGCTATATATCAGACAATTAGAGCCAGATCGGTGAAGGGACAACTCTCCTAGGATTGCGAGGATCCAGACTGTCGATCGGTGTCTCGCCCAGATCGGCAGCCCTATTGCAGAGATATAGCGTTCAGAAGAAACCAGTATTTCAATTATACGCCAATCTTCCGTAGGCTATATCTCAGACAATTAGGGCGAGATCGGTGAAGGACCAACTCTCCTAGGATCGCGAGGATCCAGACTGTCGATCGGTGTCTCGCCCAGATCGGCAGCCCTATTGCAGAGCTATAGCGTTCAGAAGAAACCAGTATTTCAATTATATGCCAATCTTCGGTAGGCTATATCTCAGACAATTAGGGCGAGATCGGTGAAGGACCAACTCTCATAGGATCGCGAGGATCCAGACTGTCGATCGGAGTAAAAATCTCGACTTCGAAAATGAGGCCGATTTTCGCAAAATTTAATGATGTAACCATCATGATTTTGTACGAAAATCGTGAAAAAATGGATGTCCTTCATTCCGATTTCAGTCGATTGGCAGGATTCTCCCGATCACGGAAAGACATGCCTCGCCCAGATCGGCCGCCCTATTGCAGAGATATATCGTGCAGAAGAAACCAGTATTTCAATTATACGGCAATCTTCGGTAGGCTATATATCATACAACTAGAGCCAGATCGGTGAAGGGACAACTCTCCCAGGATCGCGAGTATCCAGACTGTCGATCGGTGTAAAAATCTCGACTTCGAAAATGAGGCCGATTTTCGCAAAATTTAATGATGTAACCATCATGATTTTGTACGAAAATCGTGAAAAAATGGATGTCCTTCATTCCGATTTCAGTCGATTGGCAGGATTCTCCCGATCACGGAAAGACATGCCTCGCCAAGATCGGCCGCCCTATTGCAGAGATATATCGTGCAGAAGAAACCAGTATTTAAATTATACGGCAATCTTCGGTAGGCTATATCTCAGACAATTAGGGCGAGATCGGTGAAGGACCAACTCTCCTAGGATCGCGAGGATCCAGACTGTCGATCAGTGTCTCGCCCAGATCGGCCGCCCTATTGCAGAGATATAGCGTTCAGAAGAAACCAGTATTTCAATTATATGCCAATCTTCGGTAGGCTATATCTCAGACAATTAGGGCGAGATCGGTGAAGGACCAACTCTCCTAGGATCGCGAGGATCCAGACTGTCGATCGGTGTCTCGCCCAGATCGGCAGCCCTATTGCAGAGATATAGCGTTCAGAAGAAACCAGTATTTCAATTATACGCCAATCTTCCGTAGGCTATATCTCAGACAATTAGGGCCAGATCGGTGAAGGGACAACTCTCCCAGGATTGCGAGGATCCAGACTGTCGATCGGTGTCTCGCCCAGATCGGCAGCCCTATTGCAGAGATATAGCGTTCAGAAGAAACCAGTATTTCAATTATACGCCAATCTTCCGTAGGCTATATCTCAGACAATTAGGGCGAGATCGGTGAAGGACCAACTCTCCTAGGATCGCGAGGATCCAGACTGTCGATCGGTGTCTCGCCCAGATCGGCAGCCCTATTGCAGAGCTATAGCGTTCAGAAGAAACCAGTATTTCAATTATATGCCAATCTTCGGTAGGCTATATCTCAGACAATTAGGGCGAGATCGGTGAAGGACCAACTCTCATAGGATCGCGAGGATCCAGACTGTCGATCGGAGTAAAAATCTCGACTTCGAAAATGAGGCCGATTTTCGCAAAATTTAATGATGTAACCATCATGATTTTGTACGAAAATCGTGAAAAAATGGATGTCCTTCATTCCGATTTCAGTCGATTGGCAGGATTCTCCCGATCACGGAAAGACATGCCTCGCCCAGATCGGCCGCCCTATTGCAGAGATATATCGTGCAGAAGAAACCAGTATTTCAATTATACGCCAATCTTCCGTAGGCTATATCTCAGACAATTAGGGCCAGATCGGTGAAAGGACAACTCTCCCAGGATTGCGAGGATCCAGACTGTCGATCGGTGTCAAAATCTCGATTTCGAAAATGAGGCCGATTTTCGCAAAATTTAATGATGTAACCATCATGATTTTGTGCGAAAATCGTGAAAAAATGGATGTCCTTGATTCCGATTTCAGTCGATTGGCAGGATTCTCCCGATCACGGAAAGACATGCCTCGCCCAGATCGGCCGCCCTATTGCAGAGATATATCGTGCAGAAGAAACCAGTATTTAAATTATACGGCAATCTTCGGTAGGCTATATCTCAGACAATTAGAGCCAGATCGGTGAAGGGCCAACTCTCCTAGGATCGCGAGGATCCAGACTGTCGATCGGTGTCTCGCCCAGATCGGCAGCCCTATTGCAGAGATATAGCGTGCAGAAGAAACCAGTATTTAAATTATACGGCAATCTTCCGTAGGCTATATCTCAGACAATTAGAGCCAGATCGGTGAAGGGCCAACTCTCCTAGGATCGCGAGGATCCAGACTGTCGATCGGTGTCTCGCCCAGATCGGCAGCCCTATTGCAGAGATATAGCGTGCAGAAGAAACCAGTATTTAAATTATACGGCAATCTTCGGTAGGCTATATCTCAGACAATTAGGGCGAGATCGGTGAAGGACCAACTCTCCTAGGATCGCGAGGATCCAGACTGTCGATCAGTGTCTCGCCCAGATCGGCAGCCCTATTGCAGAGATATAGCGTGCAGAAGAAACCAGTATTTAAATTATACGGCAATCTTCGGTAGGCTATATCTCAGACAATTAGGGCGAGATCGGTGAAGGACCAACTCTCCTAGGATCGCGAGGATCCAGACTGTCGATCAGTGTCTCGCCCAGATCGGCCGCCCTATTGCAGAGATATAGCGTGCAGAAGAAACCAGTATTTAAATTATACGGCAATCTTCGGTAGGCTATATCTCAGACAATTAGGGCGAGATCGGTGAAGGACCAACTCTCCTAGGATCGCGAGGATCCAGACTGTCGATCGGTGTCTCGCCCAGATCGGCAGCCCTATTGCAGAGATATAGCGTGCAGAAGAAACCAGTATTTAAATTATACGGCAATCTTCGGTAGGCTATATCTCAGACAATTAGGGCGAGATCGGTGAAGGACCAACTCTCCTAGGATCGCGAGGATCCAGACTGTCGATCAGTGTCTCGCCCAGATCGGCCGCCCTATTGCAGAGATATAGCGTTCAGAAGAAACCAGTATTTCAATTATATGCCAATCTTCGGTAGGCTATATCTCAGACAATTAGGGCGAGATCGGTGAAGGACCAACTCTCCTAGGATCGCGAGGATCCAGACTGTCGATCGGTGTCTCGCCCAGATCGGCAGCCCTATTGCAGAGATATAGCGTTCAGAAGAAACCAGTATTTCAATTATACGCCAATCTTCCGTAGGCTATATCTCAGACAATTAGGGCCAGATCGGTGAAGGGACAACTCTCCCAGGATTGCGAGGATCCAGACTGTCGATCGGTGTCAAAATCTCGATTTCGAAAATGAGGCCGATTTTCGGAAAATTTAATGATGTAACCATCATGATTTTGTGCGAAAATCGTGAAAAAATGGATGTCCTTGATTCCGATTTCAGTCGATTGGCAGGATTCTCCCGATCACGGAAAGACATGCCTCGCCCAGATCGGCCGCCCTATTGCAGAGATATAGCGTGCAGAAGAAACCAGTATTTCAATTATACGCCAATCTTCGGTAGGCTATATCTCAGACAATTAGAGCCAGATCGGTGAAGGACCAACTCTCCTAGGATCGCGAGGATCCAGACTGTCGATCGGTGTCTCGCCCAGATCGGCAGCCCTATTGCAGAGCTATAGCGTTCAGAAGAAACCAGTATTTCAATTATATGCCAATCTTCGGTAGGCTATATCTCAGACAATTAGGGCGAGATCGGTGAAGGACCAACTCTCCTAGGATCGCGAGGATCCAGACTGTCGATCGGTGTCTCGCCCAGATCGGCAGCCCTATTGCAGAGATATAGCGTTCAGAAGAAACCAGTATTTCAATTATATGCCAATCTTCGGTAGGCTATATCTCAGACAATTAGGGCGAGATCGGTGAAGGACCAACTCTCCTAGGATCGAGAGGATCCAGACTGTCGATCGATGTCAAAATCTCGATTTCGAAAATGAGGCCGATTTTCGCAAAATTTAATGATGTAACCATCATGATTTTGTGCGAAAATCTTGAAAAAATGGATGTCCTTCATTCCGATTTCAGTCGATTGGCAGGATTCTCCCGATCACGGAAAGACATGCCTCGCCCAGATCGGCCGCCCTATTGCAGAGATATAGCGTGCAGAAGAAACCAGTATTTCAATTATACGCCAATCTTCGGTAGGCTATATCTCAGACAATTAGAGCCAGATCGGTGAAGGACCAACTCTCCTAGGATCGCGAGGATCCAGACTGTCGATCGGTGTCTCGCCCAGATCGGCAGCCCTATTGCAGAGATATATCGTGCAGAAGAAACCAGTATTTAAATTATACGCCAATCTTCGGTAGGCTATATCTCAGACAATTAGAGCCAGATCGGTGAAGGAACAACTCTCCCAGGATTGCGAGGATCCAGACTGTCGATCGGTGTCAAAATCTCGATTGAGGCCGATTTTCGCAAAATTTAATGATGTAACCATCATGATTTTGTACGAAAATCGTGAAAAAATGGATGTCCTTCATTCCGATTTCAGTCGATTGGCAGGATTCTCCCGATCACGGAAAGACATGCCTCGCCCAGATCGGCCGCCCTATTGCAGAGATATAGCGTTCAGAAGAAACCAGTATTTCAATTATACGGCAATCTTCGGTACGCTATATATCAGACAATTAGGGCGAGATCGGTGAAGGACCAACTCTCATAGGATCGCGAGGATCCAGACTGTCGATCGGTGTCTCGCCCAGATCGGCCGCCCTATTGCAGAGATATAGCATTCAGAAGAAACCAGTATTTCAATTATACGGCAATCTTCGGTACGCTATATATCAGACAATTAGGGCGAGATCGGTGAAGGACCAACTCTCATAGGATCGCGAGGATCCAGACTGTCGATCGGTGTCTCGCCCAGATCGGCAGCCCTATTGCAGAGATATAGCGTTCAGAAGAAACCAGTATTTCAATTATATGCCAATCTTCGGTAGGCTTTATCTCAGACAATTAGGGCGATATCGGTGAAGGACCAACTCTCCTAGGATCGCGAGGATCCAGACTGTCGATCGGTGTCTCGCCCAGATCGGCAGCCCTATTGCAGAGATATAGCGTTCAGAAGAAACCAGTATTTCAATTATACGCCAATCTTCCGTAGGCTATATCTCAGACAATTAGGGCCAGATCGGTGAAGGGACAACTCTCCCAGGATTGCGAGGATCCAGACTGTCGATCGGTGTCAAAATCTCGATTTCGAAAATGAGGCCGATTTTCGCAAAATTTAATGATGTAACCATCATGATTTTGTGCGAAAATCGTGAAAAAATGGATGTCCTTCATTCCGATTTCAGTAGATTGGCAGGATTCTCCCGATCACGGAAATACATGCCTCGCCCAGATCGGCCGCCCTATTGCAGAGATATAGGGTGCAGAAGAAACCAGTATTTCAATTATACGGCAATCTTCGGTAGGCTATATATCAGACAATTAGAGCCATATCGGTGAAGGGACAACTCTCCTAGGATTGCGAGGATCCAGACTGTCGATCGGTGTCTCGCCCAGATCGGCAGCCCTATTGCAGAGATATAGCGTTCAGAAGAAACCAGTATTTCAATTATACGCCAATCTTCCGTAGGCTATATCTCAGACAATTAGGGCGAGATCGGTGAAGGACCAACTCTCCTAGGATCGCGAGGATCCAGACTGTCGATCGGTGTCTCGCCCAGATCGGCAGCCCTATTGCAGAGCTATAGCGTTCAGAAGAAACCAGTATTTCAATTATATGCCAATCTTCGGTAGGCTATATCTCAGACAATTAGGGCGAGATCGGTGAAGGACCAACTCTCATAGGATCGCGAGGATCCAGACTGTCGATCGGAGTAAAAATCTCGACTTCGAAAATGAGGCCGATTTTCGCAAAATTTAATGATGTAACCATCATGATTTTGTACGAAAATCGTGAAAAAATGGATGTCCTTCATTCCGATTTCAGTCGATTGGCAGGATTCTCCCGATCACGGAAAGACATGCCCCGCCCAGATCGGCCGCCCTATTGCAGAGATATATCGTGCAGAAGAAACCAGTATTTCAATTATACGGCAATCTTCGGTAGGCTATATATCAGACAATTAGAGCCAGATCGGTGAAGGGACAACTCTCCCAGGATCGCGAGGATCCAGACTGTCGATCGGTGTAAAAATCTCGACTTCGAAAATGAGGCCGATTTTCGCAAAATTTAATGATGTAACCATCATGATTTTGTACGAAAATCGTGAAAAAATGGATGTCCTTCATTCCGATTTCAGTCGATTGGCAGGATTCTCCCGATCACGGAAAGACATGCCTCGCCCAGATCGGCCGCCCTATTGCAGAGATATATCGTGCAGAAGAAACCAGTATTTAAATTATATGCATATCTTCGGTAGGCTATATCTCAGACAATTAGGGCGAGATCGGTGAAGGACCAACTCTCCTAGGATCGGTGTCGATCGGTGTCTCGCCCAGATCGGCAGCCCTATTGCGCAGATATAGCGTTCAGAAGAAACCAGTATTTCAATTATATGCCAATCTTCGGTAGGCTATATCTCAGACAATTAGGGCGAGATCGGTGAAGGACCAACTCTCCTAGGATCGCGAGGATCCAGACTGTCGATCAGTGTCTCGCCCAGATCGGCCGCCCTATTGCAGAGATATAGCGTTCAGAAGAAACCAGTATTTCAATTATATGCCAATCTTCGGTAGGCTATATCTCAGACAATTAGGGCGAGATCGGTGAAGGACCAACTCTCCTAGGATCGGTGTCGATCGGTGTCTCGCCCAGATCGGCAGCCCTATTGCGCAGATATAGCGTTCAGAAGAAACCAGTATTTCAATTATATGCCAATCTTCGGTAGGCTATATCTCAGACAATTAGGGCGAGATCGGTGAAGGACCAACTCTCGTAGGATCGCGAGGATCCAGACTGTCGATCGGTGTCTCGCCCAGATCGGCAGCCCTATTGCAGAGATATAGCGTTCAGAAGAAACCAGTATTTCAATTATATGCCAATCTTCGGTAGGCTATATCTCAGACAATTAGGGCGAGATCGGTGAAGGACCAACTCTCGTAGGATCGCGAGGATCCAGACTGTCGATCGGTGTCTCGCCCAGATCGGCAGCCCTATTGCAGAGATATAGCGTTCAGAAGAAACCAGTATTTCAATTATACGCCAATCTTCCGTAGGCTATATCTCAGACAATTAGGGCCAGATCGGTGAAGGGACAACTCTCCCAGGATTGCGAGGATCCAGACTGTCGATCTGTCTCAAAATCTCGATTTCGAAAATGAGGCCGATTTTCGGAAAATTTAATGATGTAACCATCATGATTTTGTGCGAAAATCGTGAAAAAATGGATGTCCTTCATTCCGATTTCAGTCGATTGGCAGGATTCTCCCGATCACGGAAAGACATGCCTCGCCCAGATCGGCCGCCCTATTGCAGAGATATAGCGTGCAGAAGAAACCAGTATTTCAATTATACGGCAATCTTCGGTAGGCTATATATCAGACAATTAGAGCCAGATCGGTGAAGGGAAAACTCTCCTAGGATTGCGAGGATCCAGACTGTCGATCGGTGTCTCGCCCAGATCGGCAGCCCTATTGCAGAGATATAGCATTCAGAAGAAACCAGTATTTCAATTATACGCCAATCTTCCGTAGGCTATATCTCAGACAATTAGGGCGAGATCGGTGAAGGACCAACTCTCCTAGGATCGCGAGGATCCAGACTGTCGATCGGTGTCTCGCCCAGATCGGCAGCCCTATTGCAGAGCTATAGCGTTCAGAAGAAACCAGTATTTCAATTATATGCCAATCTTCGGTAGGCTATATCTCAGACAATTAGGGCGAGATCGGTGAAGGACCAACTCTCATAGAATCGCGAGGATCCAGACTGTCGATCGGTGTCTCGCCCAGATCGGCAGCCCTATTGCAGAGATATAGCGTTCAGAAGAAACCAGTATTTCAATTATATGCCAATCTTCGGTAGGCTATATCTCAGACAATTAGGGCGAGATCGGTGAAGGACCAACTCTCCTAGGATCGAGAGGATCCAGACTGTCGATCGATGTCAAAATCTCGATTTCGAAAATGAGGCCGATTTTCGCAAAATTTAATGATGTAACCATCATGATTTTGTGCGAAAATCGTGAAAAAATGGATGTCCTTCATTCCGATTTCAGTCGATTGGCAGGATTCTCCCGATCACGGAAAGACATGCCTCGCCCAGATCGGCCGCCCTATTGCAGAGATATAGCGTGCAGAAGAAACCAGTATTTCAATTATACGCCAATCTTCGGTAGGCTATATCTCAGACAATTAGAGCCAGATCGGTGAAGGACCAACTCTCCTAGGATCGCGAGGATCCAGACTGTCGATCGGTGTCTCGCCCAGATCGGCAGCCCTATTGCAGAGATATAGCGTGCAGAAGAAACCAGTATTTCAATTATACGCCAATCTTCGGTAGGCTATATCTCAGACAATTAGAGCCAGATCGGTGAAGGACCAACTCTCCTAGGATCGCGAGGATCCAGACTGTCGATCGGTGTCTCGCCCAGATCGGCAGCCCTATTGCAGAGCTATAGCGTTCAGAAGAAACCAGTATTTCAATTATATGCCAATCTTCGGTAGGCTATATCTCAGACAATTAGGGCGAGATCGGTGAAGGACCAACTCTCCTAGGATCGCGAGGATCCAGACTGTCGATCGGTGTCTCGCCCAGATCGGCAGCCCTATTGCAGAGATATAGCGTTCAGAAGAAACCAGTATTTCAATTATACGCCAATCTTCCGTAGGCTATATCTCAGACAATTAGGGCGAGATCGGTGAAGGACCAACTCTCCTAGGATCGAGAGGATCCAGACTGTCGATCGGTGTCAAAATCTCGATTTCGAAAATGAGGCCGATTTTCGCAAAATTTAATGATGTAACCATCATGATTTTGTGCGAAAATCGTGAAAAAATGGATGTCCTTCATTCCGATTTCAGTCGATTGGCAGGATTCTCCCGATCACGGAAAGACATGCCTCGCCCAGATCGGCCGCCCTATTGCAGAGATATAGCGTGCAGAAGAAACCAGTATTTCAATTATATGCCAATCTTCGGTAGGCTATATCTCAGACAATTAGGGCGAGATCGGTGAAGGACCAGCTCTCCTAGGATCGCGAGGATCCAGACTGTCGATCGGTGTCTCGCCCAGATCGGCAGCCCTATTGCAGAGATATAGCGTTCAGAAGAAACCAGTATTTCAATTATATGCCAATCTTCGGTAGGCTATATCTCAGACAATTAGGGCGAGATCGGTGAAGGACCAACTCTCCTAGGATCGAGAGGATCCAGACTGTCGATCGGTGTCTCGCCCAGATCGGCAGCCCTATTGCAGAGATATAGCGTTCAGAAGAAACCAGTATTTCAATTATATGCCAATCTTCGGTAGGCTATATCTCAGACAATTAGGGGATATGCCTCGCCCAGATCGGCCGCCCTATTGCAGAGATATAGCGTGCAGAAGAAACCAGTATTTCAATTATACGCCAATCTTCGGTAGGCTATATCTCAGACAATTAGAGCCAGATCGGTGAAGGACCAACTCTCCTAGGATCGCGAGGATCCAGACTGTCGATCGGTGTCTCGCCCAGATCGGCAGCCCTATTGCAGAGATATATCGTGCAGAAGAAACCAGTATTTAAATTATACGCCAATCTTCGGTAGGCTATATCTCAGACAATTAGAGCCAGATCGGTGAAGGGACAACTCTCCCAGGATTGCGAGGATCCAGACTGTCGATCGGTGTCAAAATCTCGATTTCGAAAATGAGGCCGATTTTCGCAAAATTTAATGATGTAACCATCATGATTTTGTACGAAAATCGTGAAAAAATGGATGTCCTTCATTCCGATTTCAGTCGATTGGCAGGATTCTCCCGATCACGGAAAGACATGCCTCGCCCAGATCGGCCGCCCTATTGCAGAGATATAGCGTTCAGAAGAAACCAGTATTTCAATTATACGGCAATCTTCGGTACGCTATATATCAGACAATTAGAGCCAGATCGGTGAAGGGACAACTCTCCCAGGATCGCGAGGATCCAGACTGTCGATCGGTGTCTCGCCCAGATCGGCAGCCCTATTGCAGAGATATAGCGTTCAGAAGAAACCAGTATTTCAATTATACGCCAATCTTCCGTAGGCTATATCTCAGACAATTAGGGCGAGATCGGTTAAGGACCAACTCTCCTAGGATCGAGAGGATCCAGACTGTCGATCGGTGTCAAAATCTCGATTTCGAAAATGAGGCCGATTTTCGCAAAATTTAATGATGTAACCATCATGATTTTGTACGAAAATCGTGAAAAAATGGATGTCCTTCATTCCGATTTCAGTCGATTGGCAGGATTCTCCCGATCACGGAAAGACATGCCTCGCCCAGATCGGCCGCCCTATTGCAGAGATATAGCGTTCAGAAGAAACCAGTATTTCAATTATACGGCAATCTTCGGTACGCTATATATCAGACAATTAGAGCCAGATCGGTGAAGGGACAACTCTCCCAGGATCGCGAGGATCCAGACTGTCGATCGGTGTCTCGCCCAGATCGGCAGCCCTATTGCAGAGATATAGCGTTCAGAAGAAACCAGTATTTCAATTATACGCCAATCTTCCGTAGGCTATATCTCAGACAATTAGGGCGAGATCGGTGAAGGACCAACTCTCATAGGATCGCGAGGATCCAGACTGTCGATCGGTGTCTCGCCCAGATCGGCAGCCCTATTGCAGAGATATAGCGTTCAGAAGAAACCAGTATTTCAATTATACGCCAATCTTCCGTAGGCTATATCTCAGACAATTAGGGCGAGATCGGTTAAGGACCAACTCTCCTAGGATCGAGAGGATCCAGACTGTCGATCGGTGTCAAAATCTCGATTTCGAAAATGAGGCCGATTTTCGCAAAATTTAATGATGTAACCATCATGATTTTGTGCGAAAATCGTGAAAAAATGGATGTCCTTCATTCCGATTTCAGTCGATTGGCAGGATTCTCCCGATCACGGAAAGACATGTCTCGCCCAGATCGGCAGCCCTATTGCGCAGATATAGCGTTCAGAAGAAACCAGTATTTCAATTATATGCCAATCTTCGGTAGGCTATATCTCAGACAATTAGGGCGAGATCGGTGAAGGACCAACTCTCCTAGGATCGCGAGGATCCAGACTGTCAATCGGTGTCTCGCCCAGATCGGCAGCCCTATTGCAGAGATATAGCGTTCAGAAGAAACCAGTATTTCAATTATATGCCAATCTTCGGTAGGCTATATCTCAGACAATTAGGGCGAGATCGGTGAAGGACCAACTCTCCTAGGATCGCGAGGATCCAGACTGTCGATCGGTGTCTCGCCCAGATCGGCAGCCCTATTGCGCAGATATAGCGTTCAGAAGAAACCAGTATTTCAATTATATGCCAATCTTCGGTACGCTATATCTCAGACAATTAGGGCGAGATCGGTGAAGGACCAACTCTCCTAGGATCGCGAGGATCCAGACTGTCGATCGGTGTCTCGCCCAGATCGGCAGCCCTATTGCAGAGATATAGCGTTCAGAAGAAACCAGTATTTCAATTATACGCCAATCTTCCGTAGGCTATATCTCAGACAATTAGGGCGAGATCGGTGAAGGACCAACTCTCCTAGGATCGCGAGGATCCAGACTGTCGATCGGTGTCTCGCCCAGATCGGCAGCCCTATTGCAGAGCTATAGCGTTCAGAAGAAACCAGTATTTCAATTATATGCCAATCTTCGGTAGGCTATATCTCAGACAATTAGGGCGAGATCGGTGAAGGACCAACTCTCATAGGATCGCGAGGATCCAGACTGTCGATCGGAGTAAAAATCTCGACTTCGAAAATGAGGCCGATTTTCGCAAAATTTAATGATGTAACCATCATGATTTTGTACGAAAATCGTGAAAAAATGGATGTCCTTCATTCCGATTTCAGTCGATTGGCAGGATTCTCCCGATCACGGAAAGACATGCCTCGCCCAGATCGGCCGCCCTATTGCAGAGATATATCGTGCAGAAGAAACCAGTATTTAAATTATACGGCAATCTTCGGTAGGCTATATCTCAGACAATTAGGGCGAGATCGGTGAAGGACCAACTCTCCTAGGATCGCGAGGATCCAGACTGTCGATCGGTGTCTCGCCCAGATCGGCCGCCCTATTGCAGAGATATAGCGTTCAGAAGAAACCAGTATTTCAATTATACGCCAATCTTCGGTAGGCTATATCTCAGACAATTAGAGCCAGATCGGTGAAGGGACAACTCTCCCAGGATCGCGAGGATCCAGACTGTCGATCGGTGTCTCGCCCAGATCGGCAGCCCTATTGCAGAGATATAGCGTTCAGAAGAAACCAGTATTTCAATTATACGCCAATCTTCCGTAGGCTATATCTCAGACAATTAGGGCGAGATCGGTGAAGGACCAACTCTCCTAGGATCGCGAGGATCCAGACTGTCAATCGGTGTCTCGCCCAGATCGGCCGCCCTATTGCAGAGATATAGCGTTCAGAAGAAACCAGTATTTCAATTATACGCCAATCTTCCGTAGGCTATATCTCAGACAATTAGGGCGAGATCGGTGAAGGACCAACTCTCCTAGGATCGCGAGGATCCAGACTGTCAATCGGTGTCTCGCCCAGATCGGCCGCCCTATTGCAGAGATATAGCGTTCAGAAGAAACCAGTATTTCAATTATACGCCAATCTTCCGTAGGCTATATCTCAGACAATTAGGGCCAGATCGGTGAAGGGACAACTCTCCCAGGATTGCGAGGATCCAGACTGTCGATCGGTGTCAAAATCTCGATTTCGAAAATGAGTCCGATTTTCGCAAAATTTAATAATGTAACCATCATGTTTTTGTGCGAAAATCGTGAAAAAATGGATGTCCTTCATTCCGATTTCAGTCGATTGGCAGGATTCTCCCGATCACGGAAAGACATGCCTCGCCCAGATCGGCCGCCCTATTGCAGAAATATAGCGTGCAGAAGAAACCAGTATTTCAATTATACGCCAATCTTCGGTGGGCTATATCTCAGACAATTGGAGCCAGATCGGTGAAGGACCAATTCTCCTAGGATCGCGAGGATCCAGACTGTCGATCGGTGTCTCGCCCAGACCGGCAGCCCTATTGCAGAGATATAGCGTTCAGAAGAAACCAGTATTTCAATTATACGCCAATCTTCCGTAGGCAATTCTCAGACAATTAGGGCCAGATCGGTGAAGGGACAACTCTCCCAGGATTGCGAGGATCCAGACTGTCGATCGGTGTCTCGCCCAGATCGGCAGCCCTATTGGAGAGATATAGCGTTCAGAAGAAACCAGTATTTCAATTTTACGCCAATCTTCGGTAGGCTATATCTCAGACAATTAGGGCGAGATCGGTGAAGGACCAACTCTCCTAGGATCGCGAGGATCCAGACTGTCGATCGGTGTCTCGCAAAGACCAGCAGCCCTATTGCAGAGATATAGCGTTCAGAAGAAACCAGTATTTCAATTATACGCCAATCTTCCGTAGGCTATATCTCAGACAATTAGGGCCAGATCGGTGAAGGACCAACTCTCCTAGGATCGCGAGGATCCAGACTGTCGATTGGTGTCTCGCCCAGATCGGCCGCCCTATTGCAGAGATATAGCGTTCAGAAGAAACCAGTATTTCAATTATACGCCAATCTTCCGTAGGCAATTCTCAGACAATTAGGGCCAGATCGGTGAAGGGACAACTCTCCCAGGATTGCGAGGATCCAGACTGTCGATCGGTGTCAAAATCTCGATTTCGAAAATGAGGCCGATTTTCGCAAAATTTAATGATGTAACCATCATGATTTTGTGCGAAAATCGTGAAAAAATGGATGTCCTTCATTCCGATTTCAGTCGATTGGCAGGATTCTCCCGATCACGGAAAGACATGCCTCGCCCAGATCGGCCGCCCTATTGCAGAAATATAGCGTGCAGAAGAAACCAGTATTTCAATTATACGCCAATCTTCGGTGGGCTATATCTCAGACAATTGGAGCCAGATCGGTGAACGACCAACTCTCCTAGGATCGCGAGGATCCAGACTGTCGATCGGTGTCTCGCCCAGATCGGCAGCCCTATTGCAGAGATATAGCGTTCAGAAGAAACCAGTATTTCAATTATACGCCAATCTTCCGTAGGCTATATCTCAGACAATTAGGGCGAGATCGGTGAAGGACCAACTCTCCTAGGATCGCGAGGATCCAGACTGTCGATCGGTGTCTCGCCCAGATCGGCAGCCCTATTGCGCAGATATAGCGTTCAGAAGAAACCAGTATTTCAATTATATGCCAATCTTCGGTACGCTATATCTCAGACAATTAGGGCGAGATCGGTGAAGGACCAACTCTCCTAGGATCGCGAGGATCCAGACTGTCAATCGGTGTCTCGCCCAGATCGGCCGCCCTATTGCAGAGATATAGCGTTCAGAAGAAACCAGTATTTCAATTATACGCCAATCTTCCGTAGGCTATATCTCAGACAATTAGGGCCAGATCGGTGAAGGGACAACTCTCCCAGGATTGCGAGGATCCAGACTGTCGATCGGTGTCAATATCTCGATTTCGAAAATGAGTCCGATTTTCGCAAAATTTAATAATGTAACCACCATGTTTCTGTGCGAAAATCGTGAAAAAATGGATGTCCTTCATTCCGATTTCAGTCGATTGGCAGGATTCTCCCGATCACGGAAAGACATGCCTCGCCCAGATCGGCCGCCCTATTGCAGAAATATAGCGTGCAGAAGAAACCAGTATTTCAATTATACGCCAATCTTCGGTGGGCTATATCTCAGACAATTGGAGCCAGATCGGTGAAGGGACAACTCTCCCAGGATTGCGAGGATCCAGACTGTCGATCGGTGTCTCGCCCAGATCGGCAGCCCTATTGCAGAGATATAGCGTTCAGAAGAAACCAGTATTTCAATTTTACGCCAATCTTCGGTAGGCTATATCTCAGACAATTAGGGCGAGATCGGTGAAGGACCAACTCTCCTAGGATCGCGAGGATCCAGACTGTCGATCGGTGTCTCGCAAAGACCAGCAGCCCTATTGCAGAGATATAGCGTTCAGAAGAAACCAGTATTTCAATTATACGCCAATCTTCCGTAGGCTATATCTCAGACAATTAGGGCCAGATCGGTGAAGGACCAACTCTCCTAGGATCGCGAGGATCCAGACTGTCGATTGGTGTCTCGCCCAGATCGGCCGCCCTATTGCAGAGATATAGCGTTCAGAAGAAACCAGTATTTCAATTATACGCCAATCTTCCGTAGGCAATTCTCAGACAATTAGGGCCAGATCGGTGAAGGGACAACTCTCCCAGGATTGCGAGGATCCAGACTGTCGATCGGTGTCAAAATCTCGATTTCGAAAATGAGGCCGATTTTCGCAAAATTTAATGATGTAACCATCATGATTTTGTGCGAAAATCGTGGAAAAATGGATGTCCTTCATTCCGATTTCAGTCGATTGGCAGGATTCTCCCGATCACGGAAAGACATGCCTCGCCCAGATCGGCCGCCCTATTGCAGAGATATAGCGTGCAGAAGAAACCAGTAATTCAATTATACGACAATCTTCGATAGGCTATATCTCAGACAATTAGAGCCAGATCGGTGAAGGGCCAACTCTCCCAGGATCGCGAGGATCCAGACTGTCGATCGGTGTCAAAATCTCGATTTCGAAAATGAGGCCGATTTTCGCAAAATTTAATGATGTAACCATCATGATTTTGTGCGAAAATCGTGAAAAAATGGATGTCCTTTATTTCGATTTCAGTCGATTGGCAGGATTCTCCCGATCACGGAAAGATATGCCTCGCCCAGATCGGCCGCCCTATTGCAGAGATATAGCATTCAGAAGAAACCAGTATTTCATTTATACGACAATCTTCGGTAGGCTATATCTCAGACAATTAGAGCCAGATCGGTGAAGGGACAATTCTCCTATGATCGCAAGGATCCAGACTGTCGATCGGTGTCTCGCCCAGATCGGCAGCCCTATTGCAGAGATATAGCGTTCAGAAGAAACCAGTATTTCAATTATACGGCAATCTTCGGTAGGCTATATATCAGACAATTAGAGCCAGATCGGTGAAGGGACAACTCTCCTAGGATCGCGAGGATCCAGACTGTCGATCGGTGTCAAAATCTCGATTTCGAAAATGAGGCCGATTTTCGCAAAATTTAATGATGTATAGCGTTCAGAAGAAACCAGTATTTCAATTATACGCCAATCTTCCGTAGGCTATATCTCAGACAATTAGGGCCAGATCGGTGAAGGGACAACTCTCCCAGGACTGCGAGGATCCAGACTGTCGATCGGTGTCAAAATCTCGATTTCGAAAATGAGGCCGATTTTCGCAAAATTTAATGATGTAACCATCATGATTTTGTGCGAAAATCGTGAAAAAATGGATGTCCTTCATTCCGATTTCAGTCGATTGGCAGGATTCTCCCGATCACGGAAAGACATGCCTCGCCCAGATCGGCCGCCCTATTGCAGAGATATAGCGTGCAGAAGAAACCAGTATTTCAATTATACGACAATCTTCGGTAGGCTATATATCAGACAATTAGAGCCAGATCGGTGAAGGGACAACTCTCCCAGGATCGCGAGGATCCAGACTGTCGATCGGTGTCAAAATCTCGATTTCGAAAATGAGGCCGATTTTCGCAAAATTTAATGATGTAACCATCATGATTTTGTGCGAAAATCGTGAAAAAATGGATGTCCTTCATTCCGATTTCAGTCGATTGGCAGGATTCTCCCGATCACGGAAAGACATGCCTCGCCCAGATCGGCCGCCCTATTGCAGAGATATAGCGTGCAGAAGAAACCAGTATTTCAATTATACGGCAATATTCGGTAGGCTATATATCAGACAATTAGAGCCAGATCGGTGAAGGGCCAACTCTCCTAGGATCGCGAGGATCCAGACTGTCGATCGGTGTCTCGCCCAGATCGGCAGCCCTATTGCAGAGATATAGCGTTCAGAAGAAACCAGTATTTCAATTTTACGCCAATCTTCGGTAGGCTATATCTCAGACAATTAGGGCGAGATCGGTGAAGGACCAACTCTCCTAGGATCGAGAGGATCCAGACTGTCGATCGGTGTCTCGCCCAGATCGGCAGCCCTATTGCAGAGATATAGCGTTCAGAAGAAACCAGTATTTCAATTATACGCCAATCTTCCGTAGGCTATATCTCAGACAATTAGGGCCAGATCGGTGAAGGGACAACTCTCCCAGGATTGCGAGGATCCAGACTGTCGATCGGTGTCAAAATCTCGATTTCGAAAATGAGGCCGATTTTCGCAAAATTTAATGATGTAACCATCATGATTTTGTGCGAAAATCGTGAAAAAATGGATGTCCTTCATTCCGATTTCAGTCGATTGGCAGGATTCTCCCGATCACGGAAAGACATGCCTCGCCCAGATCGGCCGCCCTATTGCAGAGATATAGCGTGCAGAAGAAACCAGTATTTCAATTATACGGCAATATTCGGTAGGCTATATATCAGACAATTAGAGCCAGATCGGTGAAGGGCCAACTCTCCTAGGATCGCGAGGATCCAGACTGTCGATCGGTGTCTCGCCCAGATCGGCAGCCCTATTGCAGAGATATAGCGTTCAGAAGAAACCAGTATTTCAATTTTACGCCAATCTTCGGTAGGCTATATCTCAGACAATTAGGGCGAGATCGGTGAAGGACCAACTCTCCTAGGATCGAGAGGATCCAGACTGTCGATCGGTGTCTCGCCCAGATCGGCAGCCCTATTGCAGAGATATAGCGTTCAGAAGAAACCAGTATTTCAATTATACGCCAATCTTCCGTAGGCTATATCTCAGACAATTAGGGCCAGATCGGTGAAGGGACAACTCTCCCAGGATTGCGAGGATCCAGACTGTCGATCGGTGTCAAAATCTCGATTTCGAAAATGAGGCCGATTTTCGCAAAATTTAATGATGTAACCATCATGATTTTGTGCGAAAATCGTGAAAAAATGGATGTCCTTCATTCCGATTTCAGTCGATTGGCAGGATTCTCCCGATCACGGAAAGACATGCCTCGCCCAGATCGGCCGCCCTATTGCAGAGATATAGCGTGCAGAAGAAACCAGTATTTCAATTATACGGCAATATTCGGTAGGCTATATATCAGACAATTAGAGCCAGATCGGTGAAGGGCCAACTCTCCTAGGATCGCGAGGATCCAGACTGTCGATCGGTGTCTCGCCCAGATCGGCAGCCCTATTGCAGAGATATAGCGTGCAGAAGAAACCAGTATTTAAATTATACGGCAATCTTCGGTAGGCTATATCTCAGACAATTAGGGCGAGATCGGTGAAGGACCAACTCTCCTAGGATCGCGAGGATCCAGACTGTCGATCGGTGTCTCGCCCAGATCGGCCGCCCTATTGCAGAGATATAGCGTTCAGAAGAAACCAGTATTTCAATTATATGCCAATCTTCGGTAGGCTATATCTCAGACAATTAGGGCGAGATCGGTGAAGGACCAACTCTCCTAGGATCGCGAGGATCCAGACTGTCTATCGGTGTCTCGCCCAGATCGGCAGCCCTATTGCAGAGATATAGCGTTCAGAAGAAACCAGTATTTCAATTATACGCCAATCTTCCGTAGGCTATATCTCACCAATTAGGGCGAGATCGGTGAAGGACCAACTCTCCTAGGATCGCGAGGATCCAGACTGTCTATCGGTGTCTCGCCCAGATCGGCAGCCCTATTGCAGAGCTATAGCGTTCAGAAGAAACCAGTATTTCAATTATATGCCAATCTTCGGTAGGCTATATCTCAGACAATTAGGGCGAGATCGGTGAAGGACCAACTCTCCTAGGATCGCGAGGATCCAGACTGTCAATCGGTGTCTCGCCCAGATCGGCCGCCCTATTGCAGAGATATAGCGTGCAGAAGAAACCAGTAATTCAATTATACGACAATCTTCGGTAGGCTATATCTCAGACAATTAGAGCCAGATCGGTGAAGGGCCAACTCTCCCAGGATCGCGAGGATCCAGACTGTCGATCGGTGTCAAAATCTCGATTTCGAAAATGAGGCCGATTTTCGGAAAATTTAATGATGTAACCATCATGATTTTGTGCGAAAATCGTGAAAAAATGGATGTCCTTCATTCCGATTTCAGTCGATTGGTAGGTTTCTCCCGATCACGGAAAGACATGCCTCGCCCAGATCGGCCGCCCTATTGCAGAGATATAGCGTGCAGAAGAAACCAGTATTTCAATTATACGGCAATATTCGGTAGGCTATATATCAGACAATTAGAGCCAGATCGGTGAAGGGCCAACTCTCCTAGGATCGCGAGGATCCAGACTGTCGATCGGTGTCTCGCCCAGATCGGCAGCCCTATTGCAGAGATATAGCGTGCAGAAGAAACCAGTATTTAAATTATACGGCAATCTTCGGTAGGCTATATCTCAGACAATTAGGGCGAGATCGGTGAAGGACCAACTCTCCTAGGATCGCGAGGATCCAGACTGTCAATCGGTGTCTCGCCCAGATCGGCCGCCCTATTGCAGAGATATAGCGTTCAGAAGAAACCAGTATTTCAATTATATGCCAATCTTCGGTAGGCTATATCTCAGACAATTAGGGCGAGATCGGTGAAGGACCAACTCTCCTAGGATCGCGAGGATCCAGACTGTCGATCGGTGTCTCGCCCAGATCGGCAGCCCTATTGCGCAGATATAGCGCTCAGAAGAAACCAGTATTTCAATTATATGCCAATCTTCGGTAGGCTATATCTCAGACAATTAGGGCGAGATCGGTGAAGGACCAACTCTCCTAGGATCGAGAGGATCCAGACTGTCGATCGGTGTCTCGCCCAGATCGGCAGCCCTATTGCAGAGATATAGCGTTCAGAAGAAACCAGTATTTCAATTATACGCCAATCTTCCGTAGGCTATATCTCAGACAATTAGGGCCAGATCGGTGAAGGGACAACTCTCCCAGGATTGCGAGGATCCAGACTGTCGATCGGTGTCAAAATCTCGATTTCGAAAATGAGGCCGATTTTCGCAAAATTTAATGATGTAACCATCATGATTTTGTGCGAAAATCGTGAAAAAATGGATGTCCTTCATTCCGATTTCAGTCGATTGGCAGGATTCTCCCGATCACGGAAAGACATGCCTCGCCCAGATCGGCCGCCCTATTGCAGAGATATAGCGTGCAGAAGAAACCAGTATTTCAATTATACGGCAATATTCGGTAGGCTATATATCAGACAATTAGAGCCAGATCGGTGAAGGGCCAACTCTCCTAGGATCGCGAGGATCCAGACTGTCGATCGGTGTCTCGCCCAGATCGGCAGCCCTATTGCAGAGATATAGCGTTCAGAAGAAACCAGTATTTCAATTTTACGCCAATCTTCGGTAGGCTATATCTCAGACAATTAGGGCGAGATCGGTGAAGGACCAACTCTCCTAGGATCGAGAGGATCCAGACTGTCGATCGGTGTCTCGCCCAGATCGGCAGCCCTATTGCAGAGATATAGCGTTCAGAAGAAACCAGTATTTCAATTATACGCCAATCTTCCGTAGGCTATATCTCAGACAATTAGGGCCAGATCGGTGAAGGGACAACTCTCCCAGGATTGCGAGGATCCAGACTGTCGATCGGTGTCAAAATCTCGATTTCGAAAATGAGGCCGATTTTCGCAAAATTTAATGATGTAACCATCATGATTTTGTGCGAAAATCGTGAAAAAATGGATGTCCTTCATTCCGATTTCAGTCGATTGGCAGGATTCTCCCGATCACGGAAAGACATGCCTCGCCCAGATCGGCCGCCCTATTGCAGAGATATAGCGTGCAGAAGAAACCAGTATTTCAATTATACGGCAATATTCGGTAGGCTATATATCAGACAATTAGAGCCAGATCGGTGAAGGGCCAACTCTCCTAGGATCGCGAGGATCCAGACTGTCGATCGGTGTCTCGCCCAGATCGGCAGCCCTATTGCAGAGATATAGCGTGCAGAAGAAACCAGTATTTCAATTATATGCCAATCTTCGGTAGGCTATATCTCAGACAATTAGGGCGAGATCGGTGAAGGACCAACTCTCCTAGGATCGCGAGGATCCAGACTGTCTATCGGTGTCTCGCCCAGATCGGCAGCCCTATTGCAGAGATATAGCGTTCAGAAGAAACCAGTATTTCAATTATACGCCAATCTTCCGTAGGCTATATCTCACCAATTAGGGCGAGATCGGTGAAGGACCAACTCTCCTAGGATCGCGAGGATCCAGACTGTCTATCGGTGTCTCGCCCAGATCGGCAGCCCTATTGCAGAGCTATAGCGTTCAGAAGAAACCAGTATTTCAATTATATGCCAATCTTCGGTAGGCTATATCTCAGACAATTAGGGCGAGATCGGTGAAGGACCAACTCTCCTAGGATCGCGAGGATCCAGACTGTCAATCGGTGTCTCGCCCAGATCGGCCGCCCTATTGCAGAGATATAGCGTGCAGAAGAAACCAGTAATTCAATTATACGACAATCTTCGGTAGGCTATATCTCAGACAATTAGAGCCAGATCGGTGAAGGGCCAACTCTCCCAGGATCGCGAGGATCCAGACTGTCGATCGGTGTCAAAATCTCGATTTCGAAAATGAGGCCGATTTTCGGAAAATTTAATGATGTAACCATCATGATTTTGTGCGAAAATCGTGAAAAAATGGATGTCCTTCATTCCGATTTCAGTCGATTGGTAGGTTTCTCCCGATCACGGAAAGACATGCCTCGCCCAGATCGGCCGCCCTATTGCAGAGATATAGCGTGCAGAAGAAACCAGTATTTCATTTATACGGCAATCTTCGGTAGGCTATATATCAGACAATTAGAGCCAGATCGGTGAAGGGACAACTCTCCTAGGATCGCGAGGATCCAGACTGACGATCGGTGTCTCTCCCAGATCGGCAGCCCTATTGCAGAGATATAGCGTTCAGAAGAAACCAGTATTTCAATTATACGCCAATCTTCCGTAGGCTATATCTCAGACAATTAGGGCCAGATCGGTGAAGGACCAACTCTCCTAGGATCGCGAGGATCCAGACTGTCGATCGGTGTCTCGCCCAGATCGGCCGCCCTATTGCAGAGATATAGCGTTCAGAAGAAACCAGTATTTCAATTATACGCCAATCTTCCGTAGGCTATATCTCAGACAATTAGGGCCAGATCGGTGAAGGGACAATTCTCCCAGGATTGCGAGGATCCAGACTGTCGATCGGTGTCAAAATCTCGATTTCGAAAATGAGGCCGATTTTCGCAAAATTTAATGATGTAACCATCATGATTTTGTGCGAAAATCGTGAAAAAATGGATGTCCTTCATTCCGATTTCAGTCGATTGGCAGGATTCTCCCGATCGCGGAAAGACATGCCTCGCCCAGATCGGCCGCCCTATTGCAGAGATATAGCGTGCAGAAGAAACCAGTATTTCAATTATACGACAATCTTCGGTAGGCTATATCTCAGACAATTAGAGCCAGATCGGTGAAGGGACAATTCTCCTATGATCGCAAGGATCCAGACTGTCGATCGGTGTCTCGCCCAGATCGGCAGCCCTATTGCAGAGATATAGCGTTCAGAAGAAACCAGTATTTCAATTATACGGCAATCTTCGGTAGGCTATATATCAGACAATTAGAGCCAGATCGGTGAAGGGACAACTCTCCTAGGATCGCGAGGATCCAGACTGTCGATCGGTGTCAAAATCTCGATTTTGAAAATGACGCCGATTTTCGCAAAATTTAATGATGTAACCATCATGATTTTGTGCGAAAATCGTGAAAAAATGGATGTCCTTCATTCCGATTTCAGTCGATTGGCAGGATTCTCCCGATCACGGAAAGACATGCCTCGCCCAGATCGGCCGCCCTATTGCAGAGATATAGCGTGCAGAAGAAACCAGTATTTCAATTATACGGCAATATTCGGTAGGCTATATATCAGACAATTAGAGCCAGATCGGTGAAGGGACAACTCTCCTAGGATCGCGAGGATCCAGACTGTCGATCGGTGTCTCGCCCAGATCGGCAGCCCTATTGCAGAGATATAGCGTTCAGAAGAAACCAGTATTTCAATTATACGGCAATCTTCGGTAGGCTATATATCAGACAATTAGAGCCAGATCGGTGAAGGGACAACTCTCCTAGGATCGCGAGGATCCAGACTGTCGATCGGTGTCAAAATCTCGATTTTGAAAATGACGCCGATTTTCGGAAAATTTAATGATGTAACCATCATGATTTTGTGCGAAAATCGTGAAAAAATGGATGTCCTTCATTCCGATTTCAGTCGATTGGCAGGATTCTCCCGATCACGGAAAGACATGCCTCGCCCAGATCGGCCGCCCTATTGCAGAGATATAGCGTGCAGAAGAAACCAGTATTTCAATTATACGGCAATATTCGGTAGGCTATATATCAGACAATTAGAGCCAGATCGGTGAAGGGACAACTCTCCTAGGATCGCGAGGATCCAGACTGACGATCGGTGTCTCTCCCAGATCGGCAGCCCTATTGCAGAGATATAGCGTTCAGAAGAAACCAGTATTTCAATTATACGCCAATCTTCCGTAGGCTATATCTCAGACAATTAGGGCCAGATCGGTGAAGGACCAACTCTCCTAGGATCGCGAGGATCCAGACTGTCGATCGGTGTCTCGCCCAGATCGGCCGCCCTATTGCAGAGATATAGCGTTCAGAAGAAACCAGTATTTCAATTATACGCCAATCTTCCGTAGGCTATATCTCAGACAATTAGGGCCAGATCGGTGAAGGGACAACTCTCCCAGGATTGCGAGGATCCAGACTGTCGATCGGTGTCAAAATCTCGATTTCGAAAATGAGGCCGATTTTCGCAAAATTTAATGATGTAACCATCATGATTTTGTGCGAAAATCGTGAAAATATGGATGTCCTTCATTCCGATTTCAGTCGATTGGCAGGATTCTCCCGATCTCGGAAAGAAATGCCTCGCCCAGATCGGCCGCCCTATTGCAGAGATATAGCGTGCAGAAGAAACCAGTAATTCAATTATACGACAATCTTCGGTAGGCTATATCTCAGACAATTAGAGCCAGATCGGTGAAGGGCCAACTCTCCCAGGATCGCGAGGATCCAGACTGTCGATCGGTGTCAAAATCTCGATTTCGAAAATGAGGCCGATTTTCGCAAAATTTAATGATGTACCCATCATGATTTTGTGCGAAAATCGTGAAAAAATGGATGTCCTTTATTTCGATTTCAGTCGATTGGCAGGATTCTCCCGATCACGGAAAGATATGCCTCGCCCAGATCGGCCGCCCTATTGCAGAGATATAGCATTCAGAAGAAACCAGTAATTCAATTATACGGCAATCTTCGGTAGGCTATATATCAGACAATTAGAGCCAGATCGGTGAAGGGACAACTCTCCTAGGATCGCGAGGATCCAGACTGACGATCGGTGTCTCTCCCAGATCGGCAGCCCTATTGCAGAGATATAGCGTTCAGAAGAAACCAGTATTTCAATTATACGCCAATCTTCCGTAGGCTATATCTCAGACAATTAGGGCCAGATCGGTGAAGGACCAACTCTCCTAGGATCGCGAGGATCCAGACTGTCGATCGGTGTCTCGCCCAGATCGGCCGCCCTATTGCAGAGATATAGCGTGCAGAAGAAACCAGTAATTCAATTATACGACAATCTTCGGTAGGCTATATCTCAGACAATTAGAGCCAGATCGGTGAAGGGCCAACTCTCCCAGGATCGCGAGGATCCAGACTGTCGATCGGTGTCAAAATCTCGATTTCGAAAATGAGGCCGATTTTCGCAAAATTTAATGATGTAACCATCATGATTTTGTGCGAAAATCGTGAAAAAATGGATGTCCTTTATTTCGATTTCAGTCGATTGGCAGGATTCTCCCGATCACGGAAAGATATGCCTCGCCCAGATCGGCCGCCCTATTGCAGAGATATAGCATTCAGAAGAAACCAGTAATTCAATTATACGGCAATCTTCGGTAGGCTATATATCAGACAATTAGAGCCAGATCGGTGAAGGGACAACTCTCCTAGGATCGCGAGGATCCAGACTGACGATCGGTGTCTCTCCCAGATCGGCAGCCCTATTGCAGAGATATAGCGTTCAGAAGAAACCAGTATTTCAATTATACGCCAATCTTCCGTAGGCTATATCTCAGACAATTAGGGCCAGATCGGTGAAGGACCAACTCTCCTAGGATCGCGAGGATCCAGACTGTCGATCGGTGTCTCGCCCAGATCGGCCGCCCTATTGCAGAGATATAGCGTTCAGAAGAAACCAGTATTTCAATTATACGCCAATCTTCCGTAGGCTATATCTCAGACAATTAGGGCCAGATCGGTGAAGGGACAATTCTCCCAGGATTGCGAGGATCCAGACTGTCGATCGGTGTCAAAATCTCGATTTCGAAAATGAGGCCGATTTTCGCAAAATTTAATGATGTAACCATCATGATTTTGTGCGAAAATCGTGAAAAAATGGATGTCCTTTATTTCGATTTCAGTCGATTGGCAGGATTCTCCCGATCACAGAAAGATATGCCTCGCCCAGATCGGCCGCCCTATTGCAGAGATATAGCATTCAGAAGAAACCAGTATTTCAATTATACGACAATCTTCGGTAGGCTATATCTCAGACAATTAGAGCCAGATCGGTGAAGGGACAATTCTCCTATGATCGCAAGGATCCAGACTGTCGATCGGTGTCTCGCCCAGATCGGCAGCCCTATTGCAGAGATATAGCGTGCAGAAGAAACCAGTAATTCAATTATACGACAATCTTCGGTAGGCTATATCTCAGACAATTAGAGCCAGATCGGTGAAGGGCCAACTCTCCCAGGATCGCGAGGATCCAGACTGTCGATCGGTGTCAAAATCTCGATTTCGAAAATGAGGCCGATTTTCGCAAAATTTAATGATGTAACCATCATGATGTTTTGCGAAAATCGTGAAAAAATGGATGTCCTTCATTCCGATTTCAGTCGATTGGCAGGATTCTCCCGATCACGGAAAGACATGCCTCGCCCAGATCGGCCGCCCTATTGCAGAGATATAGCGTGCAGAAGAAACCAGTATTCCAATTATACGGCAATCTTCGGTAGGCTATATATCAGACAATTAGAGCCAGATCGGTGAAAGGACAACTCTCCCAGGATCGCGAGGATCCAGACTGTCGATCGGTGTAAAAATCTCGACTTCGAAAATGAGGCCGATTTTCGCAAAATTTAATGATGTAACCCTTCATTCCGATTTCAGTCGATTGGCCGGATTCTCCCGATCACGGAAAGACATGCCTCGCCCAGATCGACAGCCCTATTGCAGAGATATAGCGTTCAGAAGAAACCAGTATTTCAAATATACGGCAATCTTCGGTAGGCTATATATCAGACAATTAGAGCCAGATCGGTGAAGGGACAACTCTCCTAGGATCGCGAGGATCCAGACTGTCGATCGGTGTCTCGCCCAGATCGGCAGCCCTATTGCAGAGATATAGCGTTCAGAAGAAACCAGTATTTCAATTATACGCCAATCTTCCGTAGGCTATATCTCAGACAATTAGGGCCAGATCGGTGAAGGGCCAACTCTCCCAGGATCGCGAGGATCCAGACTGTCGATCGGTGTCAAAATCTCGATTTCGAAAATGAGGCCGATTTTCGCAAAATTTAATGATGTAACCATCATGATGTTTTGCGAAAATCGTGAAAAAATGGATGTCCTTTATTTCGATTTCAGTCGATTGGCAGGATTCTCCCGATCGCGGAAAGACATGCCTCGCCCAGATCGGCCGCCCTATTGCAGAGATATAGCGTGCAGAAGAAACCAGTATTTCAATTATACGGCAATCTTCGGTAGGCTATATATCAGACAATTAGAGCCAGATCGGTGAAGGGACAACTCTCCCAGGATCGCGAGGATCCAGACTGTCGATCGGTGTCTCTCCCAGATCGGCAGCCCTATTGCAGAGATATAGCGTTCAGAAGAAACCAGTATTTCAATTATACGCCAATCTTCCGTAGGCTATATCTCAGACAATTAGGGCCAGATCGGTGAAGGACCAACTCTCCTAGGATCGCGAGGATCCAGACTGTCGATCGGTGTCTCGCCCAGATCGGCCGCCCTATTGCAGAGATATAGCGTGCAGAAGAAACCAGTAATTCAATTATACGACAATCTTCGGTAGGCTATATCTCAGACAATTAGAGCCAGATCGGTGAAGGGCCAACTCTCCCAGGATCGCGAGGATCCAGACTGTCGATCGGTGTCAAAATCTCGATTTCGAAAATGAGGCCGATTTTCGCAAAATTTAATGATGTAACCATCATGATTTTGTGCGAAAATCGTGAAAAAATGGATGTCCTTTATTTCGATTTCAGTCGATTGGCAGGATTCTCCCGATCACGGAAAGATATGCCTCGCCCAGATCGGCCGCCCTATTGCAGAGATATAGCATTCAGAAGAAACCAGTAATTCAATTATACGGCAATCTTCGGTAGGCTATATATCAGACAATTAGAGCCAGATCGGTGAAGGGACAACTCTCCTAGGATCGCGAGGATCCAGACTGACGATCGGTGTCTCTCCCAGATCGGCAGCCCTATTGCAGAGATATAGCGTTCAGAAGAAACCAGTATTTCAATTATACGCCAATCTTCCGTAGGCTATATCTCAGACAATTAGGGCCAGATCGGTGAAGGACCAACTCTCCTAGGATCGCGAGGATCCAGACTGTCGATCGGTGTCTCGCCCAGATCGGCCGCCCTATTGCAGAGATATAGCGTTCAGAAGAAACCAGTATTTCAATTATACGCCAATCTTCCGTAGGCTATATCTCAGACAATTAGGGCCAGATCGGTGAAGGGACAATTCTCCCAGGATTGCGAGGATCCAGACTGTCGATCGGTGTCAAAATCTCGATTTCGAAAATGAGGCCGATTTTCGCAAAATTTAATGATGTAACCATCATGATTTTGTGCGAAAATCGTGAAAAAATGGATGTCCTTTATTTCGATTTCAGTCGATTGGCAGGATTCTCCCGATCACAGAAAGATATGCCTCGCCCAGATCGGCCGCCCTATTGCAGAGATATAGCATTCAGAAGAAACCAGTATTTCAATTATACGACAATCTTCGGTAGGCTATATCTCAGACAATTAGAGCCAGATCGGTGAAGGGACAATTCTCCTATGATCGCAAGGATCCAGACTGTCGATCGGTGTCTCGCCCAGATCGGCAGCCCTATTGCAGAGATATAGCGTGCAGAAGAAACCAGTAATTCAATTATACGACAATCTTCGGTAGGCTATATCTCAGACAATTAGAGCCAGATCGGTGAAGGGCCAACTCTCCCAGGATCGCGAGGATCCAGACTGTCGATCGGTGTCAAAATCTCGATTTCGAAAATGAGGCCGATTTTCGCAAAATTTAATGATGTAACCATCATGATGTTTTGCGAAAATCGTGAAAAAATGGATGTCCTTCATTCCGATTTCAGTCGATTGGCAGGATTCTCCCGATCACGGAAAGACATGCCTCGCCCAGATCGGCCGCCCTATTGCAGAGATATAGCGTGCAGAAGAAACCAGTATTCCAATTATACGGCAATCTTCGGTAGGCTATATATCAGACAATTAGAGCCAGATCGGTGAAAGGACAACTCTCCCAGGATCGCGAGGATCCAGACTGTCGATCGGTGTAAAAATCTCGACTTCGAAAATGAGGCCGATTTTCGCAAAATTTAATGATGTAACCCTTCATTCCGATTTCAGTCGATTGGCCGGATTCTCCCGATCACGGAAAGACATGCCTCGCCCAGATCGACAGCCCTATTGCAGAGATATAGCGTTCAGAAGAAACCAGTATTTCAAATATACGGCAATCTTCGGTAGGCTATATATCAGACAATTAGAGCCAGATCGGTGAAGGGACAACTCTCCTAGGATCGCGAGGATCCAGACTGTCGATCGGTGTCTCGCCCAGATCGGCAGCCCTATTGCAGAGATATAGCGTTCAGAAGAAACCAGTATTTCAATTATACGCCAATCTTCCGTAGGCTATATCTCAGACAATTAGGGCCAGATCGGTGAAGGGCCAACTCTCCCAGGATCGCGAGGATCCAGACTGTCGATCGGTGTCAAAATCTCGATTTCGAAAATGAGGCCGATTTTCGCAAAATTTAATGATGTAACCATCATGATGTTTTGCGAAAATCGTGAAAAAATGGATGTCCTTTATTTCGATTTCAGTCGATTGGCAGGATTCTCCCGATCGCGGAAAGACATGCCTCGCCCAGATCGGCCGCCCTATTGCAGAGATATAGCGTGCAGAAGAAACCAGTATTTCAATTATACGGCAATCTTCGGTAGGCTATATATCAGACAATTAGAGCCAGATCGGTGAAGGGACAACTCTCCCAGGATCGCGAGGATCCAGACTGTCGATCGGTGTCTCGCCCAGATCGGCAGCCCTATTGCGCAGATATAGCGTTCAGAAGAAACCAGTATTTCAATTATTTGCCAATCTTCGGTAGGCTATATCTCAGACAATTAGGGCGAGATCGGTGAAGGACCAACTCTCCTAGGATCGCGAGGATCCAGACTGTCAATCGGTGTCTCGCCCAGATCGGCAGCCCTATTGCAGAGATATAGCGTGCAGAAGAAACCAGTATTTCAAATATACGGCAATCTTCGGTAGGCTATATATCAGACAATTAGAGCCAGATCGGTGAAGGGACAACTCTCCTAGGATCGCGAGGATCCAGACTGTCGATCGGTGTCTCGCCCAGATCGGCAGCCCTATTGCAGAGATATAGCGTTCAGAAGAAACCAGTATTTCAATTATACGGCAATCTTCGGTAGGCTATATATCAGACAATTAGAGCCAGATCGGTGAAGGGACAACTCTCCTAGGATCGCGAGGATCCAGACTGTCGATCGGTGTCTCGCCCAGATCGGCAGCCCTATTGCAGAGATATAGCGTTCAGAAGAAACCAGTATTTCAATTATACGCCAATCTTCCGTAGGCTATATCTCAGACAATTAGGGCCAGATCGGTGAAGGGACAACTCTCCCAGGATTGCGAGGATCCAGACTGTCGATCGGTGTCAAAATCTCGATTTCGAAAATGAGGCCGATTTTCGCAAAATTTAATGATGTAACCATCATGATTTTGTGCGAAAATCGTGAAAAAATGGATGTCCTTCATTCCGATTTCAGTCGATTGGCAGGATTCTCCCGATCGCGGAAAGACATGCCTCGCCCAGATCGGCCGCCCTATTGCAGAGATATAGCGTGCAGAAGAAACCAGTATTTCAATTATACGGCAATCTTCGGTAGGCTATATATCAGACAATTAGAGCCAGATCGGTGAAGGGACAACTCTCCTAGGATCGCGAGGATCCAGACTGTCGATCGGTGTCTCGCCCAGATCGGCAGCCCTATTGCGCAGATATAGCGTTCAGAAGAAACCAGTATTTCAATTATATGCCAATCTTCGGTAGGCTATATCTCAGACAATTAGGGCGAGATCGGTGAAGGACCAACTCTCCTAGGATCGCGAGGATCCAGACTGTCAATCGGTGTCTCGCCCAGATCGGCAGCCCTATTGCAGAGATATAGCGTGCAGAAGAAACCAGTATTTCAATTATATGCCAATCTTGGGTAGGCTATATCTCAGACAATTAGGGCGAGATCGGTGAAGGACCAACTCTCCTAGGATCGCGAGGATCCAGACTGTCGATCGGTGTCTCGCCCAGATCGGCAGCCCTATTGCAGAGATATAGCGTTCAGAAAAAACCAGTATTTCAATTATACGCCAATCTTCCGTAGGCTATATCTCAGACAATTAGGGCCAGATCGGTGAAGGACCAACTCTCCTAGGATCGAGAGGATTCAGACTGTCGATCGGTGTCAAAATCTCGATTTCGAAAATGAGGCCGATTTTCGCAAAATTTAATGATGTAACCATCATGATTTTTTGCGAAAATCGTGAGGAAGTGGATGTCCTTTTTCCCGATTGCAGTCGATTGGCAGGACTCTCCCTATCACGAAAATACATGCCACTCCCAGATTGGTCCATAAAAAGTCGAGATAGCCAAAGAAAGTATGAAAAAATCGTTGTAGAAAATTAGTTTTTTCTAATTTAGATGTAAAACAATTAACAACAGACTACAACAGGCCAGTTTTGCTTGATTGTTTTCTCCGCTATTTGTGGCCCGATCAGTGTGATGGATTCCTGTGATCGAAAAAATGTACCCGACTTAATTGAGCCCTTATCAAGGACCCAGAATATTTTTCCCAATGAAACATATTAGAATTTATTTATTTTTTTTTTATTCGACAACGAATTTAAAATAATCCTTAACTAACATATCTCTATCTTAAATAATAACAAGAACAAACCATTACAAAATCATGCATAAAAAAGGAAAAATTCCATAATCAAACGTTTGTTTATGGCTCCTTTCCCCTGGAAAAGGTCAAATCGCATCCCAGCTGGCAACGCATTGTGCTGGCAAAAAGCCCAACAGATTATTGCCATACTCGTAGTTGGTTCGGTGGAGATCAACCACAAAGGGTGCTTGGGTCCTTGCAGGCGTACTCAAGCCATTCCTACTAAGCAGATCAGGGCAATCGATGTTACCCACTAAGAGTTTATGAATAAAGTGATAAAGAAACGCGTAACTAAATTAGTATACATTTTTGGACATATTTTAAAATATATCTTCTTTCACAGAGGACTTATGCACCCTTCACTTTATCTCAAACCGAGTCGTATCCGATGTCCGCCCGCCAGACGGAGTCCTATTCAAGCACTAGCGAGGCGTATTCGAGACATACCGAGATCTATCCCAGCCCTTGCAAGTTCCGATCCTAATAAGCCGTCGTCATCCTTTGACCTGGCCATCGACAACAAGGACAGTGACTATGGCAACCAAGGGAAGGGCTACGAGGGCTACGCGTGCTACTAGACTCTAGAAAGATCTCGTTGTTGTTAGGTTTAGGGATGTACACGAATATACATTTAGATAGTAAATATATATGTATTCCACTTCGTTTTTTACTTGTACTAAGCTAAGTTGCGATAAATAAAACTATTGAAAAATCATCCTTACTGTATTCTGTATCGGGGAAACTATTCCGATTAGAAAAAGGCGTGGGACGCCCAGATAGGTTCACAAATAGCGATTAAAACAGAAATTTTTTGATTGGGGAAACAGTCCTTGATCCTTAAAAATTACTCCATTAACATCATGTCGACCACAGGAAGTCATTGCACACCCATATCGGCCCACCAATAGCCGAGAAAACTAAATATGAATGGTTCAGATTGTTGTAGTCCTTACCGAAGAATCAATGAAATTTTTCAGATCACGGCGGGCCATGACACCTCCCGATCAGGCCACAAATAAAGGAGAAAACAAGATATGTATATATGTCTGGATAAAATATCCTTGATCCTTAATAAGGAATGCGTTATCTCAAGGAACCTATTCCGAACTCAGGAAAACGTCACACGTCCCGATCGTGCCTCAAATATCGGAGAAAACAACAAAAGTTGTGGCTGTTAATTGTTGTACAACAACAACCATCAAGCTGCAGTCGATTGGCAGGACTCTCCCGATCACGAAAAGGCATGCCGCGCCCCAATCGGCTGCCGTATAGCAGAGATATAGCGTGCAGAAGAAACCAGTATTTGCATGATATGCGAATCTTCAGAAGCCTATATCTCAGACAAATAGGGCCAGATCGGTAGAGGACCAACTGTCCCAGGATCGCGAGGATCCCGACTGTCGAGCGGAATCAAAATGTCGACTACGAAAACGAGGCCGATGTTTGGCAATTTTAATGATGTCACCATCATGATTTTTTGCGAAAATCGTGAAGAAGTGGATGTCCTTTTTTTCCGATTGCAGTCGATTGGCAGGACTCTCCCGATCACGAAAAGACATGCCGCGCCCCAATCGGCTGCCGTATAGCAGAGATATAGCGTGCAGAAGAAACCAGTATTTGCATGATATGCGAATCTTCAGAAGCCTATATCTCAGACAAATAGGGCCAGATCGGTGAAGGACCAACACTTCCAGGATCGCGAGGATCCCGACTGTCGAGCGGCATCAAAATGTCAACTACGAAAATGAGGCCGATTTTTTGCAATTTTAATGATGACATTCCCCGCCCCAAACAGCCCATATTTATAGGCTAATAGCCGAGATATTGCTAAAGAAAATAAATCTGACGTCAAATAGCCTAAAATTACAAATTTGCAATCTATTAGGCGAACAGAAATCAGCAACTTAACAACTTAAGTGAATTCCTAATTTTTTTGCATACTTTTGGGGATGTGAAACGGAAATTTAAAATACAAAATTTAAAAAAAACCAGCGACCTTCTACTGATTTCTATTTGCCTGGTATCCCAGATCTGAAAACCGAAAAATCTCGGGTGTGAGTGCCCCCAAATTGAAAGTAGTGGTGCTCCTGTGATCGGAATTGCATCCTTGATCAGATGACCCCGTTATTTGTGGTCCCATCTAGGCGTGCGACAGCTTCCTGTGATTGGAAGAAAATTCTTGATTTGATTAGGTCCTTGTCAACGACCAAGGATCAAGATTATTTTCTCCAGCTAAGGACCCAAACAACCCCTGCTAGTCATATTTCCCGATTTCCCGATCTGCTATAACCGTTTGTGGCAGGGCCGCAGGATAAAGAGGATTTCGAAGTCTAGAAGATTAATATTAATTGGGAAAATATTAATTTTTTTTTATTTTTCTTCGTACCGCCTAACAGTCTACTCGCCATCGTGCTCGTGCATTCATCCCACACTACTAGTTTACATTGCTGCAAAACCTTTGCCTCTTGGAAATGATGCAGTTTGGAGTTTCGTTGCGTTGCATATTCAATGGAAATTTTACAGCTGAAAGGGCTGCTCGACCGCCTTCAAGCAAAGTGGCTGCAATGCCTGACGAAGCCAGAGCTAGATAAATTTCATTTTTTTATTGATTATTAATTTGATTCATTGCATTTCGGGTTCTTCAGACTACATTTTTATTAAGTCACAAACACACAACACTTTTTTAATTTTATAGAATTTTGTGGCTTTTAGATTTAGTAGTATAAATGCACAGTAAAGAGACGTTTACATTTCTAGTTTTCAAGTGACATTTTACCATAATAGACTAAATTAACAATTATTTTAAGGAGGTGGCGCTTATCCGAGAAAAATGTGGAGGCCAAATAGATCTTTGAACTATATAAGCAAGGTATGAAGTAACTTAACTGTATTAAAAAAAAGTATATTTTACTATAAATTATGGATTGTACGAAACTTTTGGCTGGAGATCACAGTAAGTCATTCCAGGCCCAAGGCAAGAGGCATATCCCATCATGAAGGGTATGGTATTTTGCTCATAGACGCCTGTAAACAAATGCGCCCAAGGACCTGAAATGGCAATCAGCTAATTAAATTATACATATAGATCCTCCAGCTTACCGTGAGCATACACAGCCACGTCACCGCCTCCATGGGTCTCCTCTGACATGGGCACGCCGTGGGGATAACGCGCATCCTTGTCACCAATATCCGAGGTAGTGAGATCAACGCGTTCCACCACGCCATCCTTCGATTGATAGAACTTTTGAAATTCAGGGCCGTTGGCATAGGAGAGAGTGGCGTAGGGCTTGGAATCTACATCACTAAACTCCGAATTCAAGCCGGCAATGCTGTTATTCACATCTGGATAGCCGCTAATCGAGACCGTGTGTCCGTGGTCGGCGGTAACGACAATCAATGTGTCCCAAGGATTCGTCAGAAGGCGAGCCTTTTTGATGGCATTCGAGAATTGGACAGTTTCATCCAGGGCCTTCTTGGCCTTGGTTTCATGATGGGCATGATCGATGCGACCACCCTCGACAAACAGAAAATAGCCCTCAGGATCCCTGGAAAGGACATTGATAGCTGACTCTGTCATCTCCGCCAGCGTGGGAGTGTCTATGCTGTCGTCTAAGTGATAGGCCAAGTGCGAGGCATTAAACAAACCGAACAAGAAATCCGTACTGCGAGCATCGTTCGCCAAGAGATCGGTGCGATTAAAGACCACTCTGGCGTTACCTGGCTTGCTCCTCTGCCACTCATCTATGAGGTTCCTACCATCTAAACGCTGACCCTGATTGCCATACACATCCTTTTCGGTGTTGGGCAAGAACTTCGAGGTGCCGCCACCCAGGATAACCCGCAGGCGTTGCCCCACATCCCCATCTATCAGCTGCTGGGCAATGTCTGGACATTTGCTGGCATTTTCCCCAAAAGAATTAACGTCAAAGTCGCTCTCAAAGTCCCGATTCGAGGTGTGGGCATAGACGCCCGCGGGGCTGGCATGCGTTATCCGTGTGGTAGTCACCACGCCAGCCGACTTGCGACCCTTCATTGCCCAGGCGGCAATCGAGGAGAGGCGATTCTGGGGCAGCCTGGCCCCTGCACAATCATTCACCTGGACATTGGGGGTGACTCCAATGGTCAGGTAGTTGGCTTTAATCCCAGACAAATATGCGGAGGCCGTGCACGCCGAGTCGGAGACCTGTTTGTTCACACAGTACGTCTGCGATAAAAAGGAATAAATAAAGAAGCAATTAGATTTATTTCAGATCAGGTGAAGGTACATATGTACCTTTGAGAGTCCCACGAAATTGAACTTTTCAAACTCCAGACGATTCCGCTCTCCCACTACTCCTCGCAATTGGCCCTCAAAGATCCGACTGGCGGTGACGGTCGGCACGGACATGCCATCGCCCAGGAAGAAGATAACGTTCTTGGCCACATACTGATTCGGAGGCGTCGACAGCTTCTCGAAGAGTGTGCGCTGGGCATCGTGAAACCAGAACTCCTTGCTCTTTAGCTCCTCCACGGAGCGTAGATTCCAGACGCGCTCTGAAATTAAAATCCAAAAAAGTTGGGTTGGCGTCATTCTGGGCGAAAGTACATTCTGCGACTCTTTGTACATTAAAATTAACTATTTGATATTCTTTTATATTCGTTTAACACTTGATTAATCCAATTTGGAATGTGTTTTGTGTTTACTTTCACACTCTCACTGTACACAGCCGAGATCTTTTATCTTTGGTATATTTTATGGCTGAGAAGTCAAACCCGTTAAGCATCACGCACCTGGCCCATATTTATACTGACAATGGCACAAAGCGAATTGGAACACAAACGCTAACAAAAATCCACGCATTGTTGTGAGAATTTTGATGAACCGCTGACAAGCCCGAAACTCTTACGACTGTTCCAATGGATCCGATCCGACTGATAGCGAGCGTGGAGTCCGAGACTGAGACAAACCTTTAAGAAGTCTACGGACTGACTAAACCGCATTTGGTAACTGTATGCGTATTTATAGAACTCTAAAAAAACACCAGAAACAACGACAGAACAGAAAAATTACCGATATACTCGTACGGGGGGATAATAAATAAAAGCATGGCTTTGCATTAAATACATTCTAAATGAGCTTATCACCCAGGAATTTGGTATTTAAATGTTATCAGCATTAATGCCCTTATTTAATAGTCCATGGTGAAGTCTTGCGAGTCAAAATCAGGTTTTTCGTTGCACCGCTGCATTCATTAAGATAAGATCGTTAAAGCAAGACAAAGATGGAAGAGATTGTGCATTGCATTAGAATAATTAATATATTCGGATGCTGGAGTCACTAAAAAACTTTTTATTTAATTAGACGCAATATATTATCAAGTTGTTGGTTAATAAATTAATGGGTTCGTTAACCTTTAGTGCGGTGCTAATGCCGGATACTGATCTAAAATGCATTTCGGCTGTCTTTCTCTCCGATTTACTAAATATATTAATGCTTTTTATTGCATTATTAATTTTTAAATGACGGAGGTGACGTTAATTTCTTATAAACAGGTTTTCTAGTTGATTAAAACAAAACGATTACTTGCAAACTTAGAACTGAGTACATTTTCGGCATATCAAATGATTTTAATTACGTTGCGGTGAGATTTCATCATACATTTTATTTATAAATTTAAATACGCATGCTTTTTAAATTTTCGCCCTCCAAATCGTGCATTCCTGCATCGATTATTCCACTGGATTGCATTTTCCTTTCCACTTACTGACTGCAATTTAGGCGCGCAACTCTACTATCCAGTCGATAGTTTCGATAGCCGTTCGTTGGAAATGGCTGCACACCCAAGGCGATCAGATATTATAGGATTTAGGAAATGTTCGTCCTTATTTTTATTATTTTAAAACAATCCAATAAAGAGAGTCCTTAAAATAAGCCAATTTTGGAAAAATTGATTCATCAATCGGATAAAGCTATGTGTTCTGGGCTGAAGGTCCTAGCTAGCTAGTAATATTAAACCATACACAAATAGCGAGGAACATGGATTTCTATCATGGACAGCGAACCCATTAGACCACCCATTGTACCCACTGTTGGCATTAAAATACACCCTACGAAAATGACGAAACTTAAAGAATTTTAGCTCAGTTCATCGTGTTTTATTTTAATTACAGAAGAAGGATAGGATGGATCTACAAGAAGAATCAAAAGACAATATTATTCTCCTGGGTTAGCTCAAGTTCTTAACCTGTTTAAATAAAGGGGGGGCCAAGTTCGTTTGTTACATTAGTATATACGCTATATTTTGAAAATGAGTAGGTTCGGTATATTTCTGTGGACCACACCGTGTACTTCACCGATAAATGATTTTCTTTCCACCACGTCTAGCTCACACACCTTTCAAATTTCATACTTTTCATAGTATTTTCCAGTATATTTTAAGACGTGTTATGAACTCACCCTTTTGGCCAATACACCAATGTAGAGACCCCGTAGAAATGCAACTCAGAGCCATGTCCCAGGCCACATCGAATACTAATTCGTGATCAGCATCGAATTTCTGATTGTTTGCCATTGATATCTATTTTTTCAAAATTTTCGGAAAAAAAGGCATGTCAAAAAATAGATAACGGAGGTTTTGTCACACAGGCGCCTTTATGGGTAACATGTATAGCAACATGTAACTAAAGTATAGTAACAAGTGTGTAGTTAGCGTGTAATTACCATGTAATAAATTCATTTGGTGGAAATAGTTGTTGACCGGTTTTTCTTAAACCTTATTTTATAAGCAATGCAGTAAGGAGGAAAACTTAAATTTAATCAGACTTGTAAGAAATCAATTTAATAATCGGATAAAACTATGAGTTCAGATCTGAGGCTTTTGGCTAGCTAGTAATATTTAACCGAACATGAAAAATGTCGAACATTATGCAACTTGAATACATATAAATCGCCAGTATATTTACAGTATATTTTGAAATTTGTGACGTAGTTTGGTATCAGACGGTATCGATAAGTGTGCGGTCACACTGCGGATCTCCGCCATTTTATAGCTGAAAATTTTCGCAAAGAATAAAGTTGTGTATACATAAGTAGAATGTACATTTTTGTGAGAAGAATACATTTTTACGGTGAAAAGCAAGGCAATTAAGAAGTTAATTTCAACTAAGCGAGATTTCCAGCGCTATTGCGAGTATACGGGCCGCGCGCCGGCTGCTCCGGCTTGAAAAGACGACTGTACGAAGCGCGTGTGCGAGAAAAGTGGAAAAGTGCAGCAAACACTGATACGAATTAGGTCGATACTAAATTAGGCGCAGCTCGGGGAAACCATGGCTGATGTGGTCTTGGACTTGTACGCCGAAGACCTGGACAAGGACTTTGCCGGCCAGTCTCAGGTAAGTGGTGACGACAGTCGCTTCGATGGATGGCGTGTGAATTGCGTGCATGTACACATTTTCATCGATTTGGTCACACTGACGCCTAATGAACCCCACACACACTTTCGCGACACTTGTAGGACGAATTCGGAGGCGACGGTGTTGATCTCTACGATGACATTGGCGGACCCACCGAGGCGGCTGCCTCTGGGGGCGGGGGCGGCGGCACGCCCTCGGCAGATGGCGCAGCCGGTCCAGGCTCGGGGGACTCTGCATCGAGCGGAGGCGGCGGTCCCAACGGAGTTTACCATCAGGGCGGTGGTAGCTTAACTCCGACCATGAACCGCCGCTACCAGCTATACGTGGGCAATCTCACCTGGTGGACAACGGACCAAGACATCTCCAATGCTTTGAGGGATATTGGAGTCAACGACTTACAGGAGGTGAAGTTCTTTGAGAATCGTGCAAACGGACAGTCCAAAGGTTTCAGTGTCATATCGCTGGGCACGGAATCAAGCTTGAGAGCCGTTTTGGATCAACTGCCAAAGAAGGAGATGCACGGTCAGGCGCCGGTGGTCACGTACCCCAGCAAGCAAGCCCTAACGCAATTTGAGAGTCTGCAAAAAACGAGACCCGTACCGCCGCCGCAGCAAAATGGTCCGCCCCGCGGTCCAGCTCCGCCCAATATGGGTGGCGGTCCCATGCCCCCACATCCAGGTGGCCCTCAAGGTGGTCCGCCTGGGCATCCGCCCCGCGGCATGAATCCCATAATGGCTCCCGGCCAGTACCGCCCCCAGCATATGTCGCAAGTCCCTCAGGTGGGACCCAACTCCGGACCGCCGAGAATGCAGGTGTGTTTCTATAATTTTATTAGATATTCTTCCTCCGCATGGAGTCTCTATCTCTATCCCCACACCCACCCCTTTTAAGTTTCATTTATAGATTTTCCCTCTGATTCCTCGAAAGTTATCGGTATTATTAACGCCATACACATTTTATTATTGATCCCCCGATTCTCATTAAAATTGTTCTGAATGCAAAGTTTTGTTGATTCTGTAAAACTTTACAATAAATAAATTTAAAATTTATATATTTAGTTTATACGAAATGTCCCCTCGCGGATCTTTGCACTCGACGTAGAATAAAACCATGTTTTATTGGTCATCGTTCAAAACGAATTGCATAATATTTTTGTTTATGATTTTAAGTACTTTACTTTAATAGTAACCTTTTCGGTTTAATTACAAATAATTTCAGAGAAATTTTTGTAATATTTTCTATTGTTTGTATACTCCTAATAATACTCCTCCTAGATGTATGAACATTAGCTTAGATCCCATTTCGAAATTGTAACTCGAATGGCGAATGCATATTGAACTGTCCTCTTTGTTTCCATCTTTTGTAATTGTAATCCTGTATTAAGTGATTTCATAATCAAATGTTTATGTATTACGCTTTATATTTATATTCTATTCCATGTCTATGACAACGCTTACGCACACTCCCACAACAACAACAACAACATGAAACGTAATTTACGTATTAATATAGCCCCCAATGCATCCGCAGGGAGGTCTCATGGGTAATCAACAGCCACCACCCAGATATCCATCAGCACAGGGCCAATGGCCAGGTCAGAGGCCTGGCGGGCCACGACCAGGTCCACCAAACGGACCACCGCAACGACCAATGGTAAAAAAAATCCCTAACCGAAAATGAAAATGAGAAAAAATCCATATCAAATATGCCACTTACTGTCAAAAATCTAACGAAACAGAAGAACCAGAAGCGAAATCAGAACTAACAATTATTTAAGCTAACTTTAGAGTACGACATTGTATGTATGCGCCGCATAAGAGATGTATTCAGAACATTCAGAAATAATTCCATGCTGCACCTATAGACCATGAGACATTCTCATTCATTCATCCATTCCTCAGTCTTTTGTCTTTGCTCACGCAATCATTATTAATTCGTTCATTTCGCGTTGCAGTTCCAGGGACCCATGGGGATGCCTGTAAGGGGACCTCCAGGTCCGGACTGGCGCCGTCCACCCATGCATGGTGGCTTTCCGCCCCAGGGTCCGCCGCGTGGTCTTCCCCAAGCACCAGGGCCAGGCGGACCGCACGGAGCACCTGCACCACACGTGAATCCAGCTTTCTTCAACCAGCCTGGCGGTCCAAATCAGCATCCCGGCATGGGCGGACCACCGCACGGCGGTCCGGGTGGTCCACAGCCAGGGATGAATATGCCACCGCAACAGGGTATGAATATGCCGCCGCAGCACGGGCCACCGCCACAGTTTGCACAGCACGGACCACGGGGCCCATGGCCACCACCGCAGGGTAAGCCGCCAGGACCGTTCCCCGACCCACAAATGGGCCCACAGCTCACGGAGGCCGAGTTTGAGGAGGTGATGAGCAGAAACCGCACGGTCAGCAGTTCAGCAATAGCCAGGTGCGTTTCCATCTCTCAATCCCTTAAATGTTTAATTGAATTGTCAATAAATGATTTATTTCTATAGAGCTGTGTCTGATGCCGCAGCCGGCGAATACTCCAGCGCCATTGAGACACTGGTCACCGCAATTTCGCTGATAAAACAATCAAAAGTGGCCCACGATGAGCGTTGTAAGATTCTGATCAGCTCACTGCAGGACACGCTGCACGGCATCGAGGCGAAGAGCTATAACCGACGCGAACGGTCGCGCTCGAGGGAGCGATCCCACCGCAGCAGGCAGAGGCGTGAACGCTCTTCCTCGCGGTATCGCGAACGGTCTCGTGAAAGAGAGCGCGACCGTGATCGCGAGCGTGAAAGAGATGGCGGGTGAGCACGAAATGGGGAAAGCAATCTTTTACAATCAAAAATCTAATGAAATTTTCGATTATCCAACAGCTATCGCGAACGGTCTCGCAGCAGAGAACGAGAACGTCAGGCTCAAGATCACTACAGGGATGAAAGGTAATGCAAAACAGAATGTTCTAGATGCTCAATATGCATCAACTTTAATGGCAACATTATCCTTGCTTGCAGCAGCAGTCGCTCGGCTCGTCCAAGGAAGTCGCCAGAGCCCGTTGTGGCAGAAGCAGCTGAGGCGCCGTCATCGAAGCGCTATTACGAGGATCGAGAACGGTATCGCTCCTCGGATCGGGAGCGACGCGACCGAGATCGGGACCGCGATCGTGAGAGGGAGCGTGATCGCGACAGGCGGGAGGAGCATCGGTCCAGGCATTGACTGCTGAAGGATGAACAGCCACGCAAGCGAAAGTAAAGAGGAGAAGGAATTATAAAGTAACAAATACACAACACTCTTATTAACAAACAAATAATGCCGCAAGCTTGGTGGGTGGTCAGTGGGCAGTGGCCGGCCAGCTGTACAAGCTATACAAATTAACAGATTTTCAATTTGTATCTAACATTACCAATACGTAGGATATGAATATGGCATATAACATAGTTTCTCCTAGACATACTAAACAATAAGCCGATATGTTGACAAGCCTCTATACCATCAACGACGCATTGACTGTCTCTGGACCCTCACTCGACACATTCTTGCAGCGACAGGAGGAGCAGAAGCAGCACTACTGTATGGAGGATGCTATTGGCAGTCATCGTGGCACATTTTCGACACAGATGGGCAATGGGATGGATGATCATCACACAACTAATCCTTCGCCGCCCTCTTCGCAGCAGAATTTCAATATTATTGTACTCTAATATTTCGGTTTATTTAATAAAACATATACTTATGAAAAAAAAAAATAATTGTTCGACGAAACCTTACCAAAACTGTCTTGCATTGTGTGTCTTCTTGTATTTTATATATATATATATATTTAAACAAAAAAAAACAAAAACCCACCAGCCCTTATTAGTTAATGAATTTATAATTGTACAACAAAATTGTATGTAAAATATGCCAAAATTATAATTGCACTGCTGTGTGCAATTTTTACTGAAATTGTTATATTAACAAAATCATTTCTGAGGCCGACTGAGGCCAAAAATCGTCAACTTAAATGTATTTTCAATGACTTTCATTGATTCTTTTGTTGTAAACATTCGTCATGCATTTGTTTTAATTTTTTTTTATTTATTTTATACCGTACCATACTATATTGTATATTTAAGTCGATCATTACCCTTTGCCTGTCTCCGAAAGTGTGTGAATGGAGTTGTAGCTTTTAAATCGCGACTGATCTCATCCGCCGAGTGCACTGTTTTGATAGGAAACCTAGTGAAATCATGTTTATATAAGATAAGTTGGATGAGTGTGTATTCCGCCCGAAGTATAAGACTAAATTACTCTATAAACGAAAGCCCTGACCGCATCTAGCATAGCAATACTCTACTAACGCTCGAATCGACCTTTTATGTAGTTCCTAACAACAGATCTGTGTTAAAAAGTTTGCAGATAAAAGTAATCTAGCATTTCATTCGTATTGTATCATCTGCGTTTTAGTTTTTGATATTTTTAGGTTTTACTTCTTATTTTACTTGACATACATTTTGTAAACGATATTCAAATAAGATCATGGCGCACTAACCCCTAGTTACAAACATTTACAACACCTCTGTAAACCAGAATGTTACGTTTACCAGTTTGATGCACCTGTAACTCTCCCAGGGAGAGGCCTAGGCTTTAGGGATCAAATGTTACGAGCTTAACTGCAGAAAAACGATGTCTTGTACAATTTTTAAACTGTGATAGCGATCTTAAATGAAATCTATGAAAATTTATACAAACGAACACTCAGTCTATTAAGTCATGTTTAAAACAGGTAATGTGCTCCAACTTCTGTTTTTATATAGTTTGTAATCTAGCTCAACGTCCCAATGGCCAAATCTAGTCTTTCGCATCTGACGATACATTTTTAAGTCAAACCGATGCCTTGCAATATTTTATAATTTACAAATATACCGTCTATTTTGTTTTTCAAAAAGATGTACTGTTGACTTTTTTGAATAAGGCGCCAAATGAACAGAAAATCAATCAATTTGTGTATTCTTCAAGCGAAGTTGTTTCGCTTCTGTGGCGCGCGCGTCGTGTTTGCTATGCAACTGGAATGTTCCAAATCTAAACGTTAGCCAACACTCCTCTTTCCATCTCTAGAAATCACTGATAACAATGAAAATTTGATTTTTAAAGCTATATTAACAAACTTAGCGTAGGTAAACTTCAACACGCATTTTTTTTAATTTTCGCCCTCTCAAATCGTGTTTTAGTGCATCGAATTTTCCACTGGATTGCATTGTCCTTTTCACTTACTGACTGCAATTTAGGCGCGCAACTCTACTATCCAGTCGATAGTTTCGATAGCCGTTCATTGGAAATGAATGCATACCCTAACCGATCAGAAATTATAGAATTGAGGAAATGTTCGTCCTTATTTTTATTATTTTAAATTGGCATTAAATTCCATGGTCGGTTTTGCCAATTGCAAAATATGAGTTCAAGGATCTCAGAACCTATAAAAACCAGAGCAACCAAATTTGGTATCCACACTCCTGTGATATCGGACCTCTACCGTTTCGTGTCCAAATTTCGCCACACCCCCTTCCGCCCCCGCAAAGGACGAAAATCTGGGGCATCCACAAATCTCAGAGACTATAAAGGCTAGAGTAACCAAATTTGGTATACGCACTTCTGTTAGATCTCACTATACGTGTATCTCGAAATTTCGCCCCACCCCCTTCCGCCCACACAAAGGACGAAAATCTGTTGTATCCACAATATTGCAGATTCGAGAAAACTAAAAACGCAGAATCATAGATAACGACCATATCTATCCAGTTGCGGAATCTAAATCAGATCGGATAATTTGTATAGCCAAAAGTAACAAATAAATTCGCAGTGGCTACGCAGCGCCCGACGTCACGCTCAGACTGATTTTCTGTCTCTCTCGCACGCACTCTTTGTCGTGTCGTTTAATATTAGCGGCGTCTGCCGGAGGAGAGCCATACTGACTAAGTATCGGGTATAAATGTAGAGTTGCGGTCTCCGCAGCAGCTCACAAGGTTCCCCCTAGTTGTAAAGTGTGTTTGCCACTCAGTAGCTCTCGCTTCAAGTTATGCTTGTAAAATGCTTCCAAGAAGTCTAGAGAAAACGATTAAGGATACATTCAATTCCTTTTCTGAGAACTCGAAGCGGCACAGAAAATTTAAGGCATTTAAAAAATGTCTAAATTCTCCGGAGCACCAAATACTCAATCATTATGAAATTCGCTGGTTGTCTCTGGTTGTCTCTCTGAAGGACTTATATATAAGGAATAAGGACTTATATGAAGGATGCCGCACGTGCCCTGAAAGAAAAAACAAGAAAAAATTGGTGATCGTGGAGACGAAGATCCCACCAAGACATCAGCCGGAGGCATCAACATCAGCGGAAGCGGTGGACATCGGCAGCAGCAGCCCGGTACTGGCCAGGCCGGAAACCTGGTGCGAGAACAGTCAGCGGAGCACCGGCACCAAGGAATCCAGCGGAGCTGGAGAAAAACAAACCACGATCAAACAAAGACATCCGCGAGATTAAGGAAGCAACAACTTTAAATGGAGCTGCCAATTCGGCCGAGATAGGGCTAATTTTTCTGTTAGTATTTTTTTGTATTAGTATTTGTATTCGTCGGCAGAGTCTAGGTTATTAATTAATATTGTTAAAAAAAAAGATTAGTAAGAAAATATAACATGAATATAATTTTAAAGTAAAACGTAGTCATGAGTGAGTAGAAAATGGTAGTTGGGTGGGACGAGAGTGAGAAGAGCGGGACCCTGAATATGAAAGGGAGCGCGCGAATTCAAAAAAAGGCGCTCATGGAAGTGTGGGACCCTGCTAGGGATAACGAAACCAACTATCCCCGCTGACGAAAGTGCCAACGAGGACAAGTCTGTTCTATAGGTTAGATTTGTTTTTTTTTTGTATGTTTTGTTTGTTCAATCCGTCCACTGGCTTATCGGGTCGGAAACACCCCTGACTTCCCCGTGAGCGAGCTGGGAACGAAAGGCCAGGGTGGCAAAGAGGCGGATCATAGCAATCTCCAATTAAATGAATGCAATGTTTTGTTACGTTTTTATAAAGAAAAAAAAATGTTGTTCATCGGTATTTTCTACGGTATATTTTGAAAATGAGGCGGTATGTTTCGGTATATTTCTGAGGGTCGGACTGTATATTCTATCGATAAATCCGCGGTCACACTGTTTACATCACTTACTAAAACTTGTGAATTACAGAAAAAGAAAACAAGTAGGCGTCTTGTAGAACTTTATTTCAGCAAGTCATAAAGCAGTTTGTCTGTGAACATATCAGATTCACTCCTCCGTTTGAAAAACTAATAAGATCTGAAAACTATTTAACAAGCGAAATAAAACAAGAAAATGGCAGCAGCTACAGCACAGAAATTTAACGAACGTTTTCAGACGTTTATGACGGGGCTCAACGATCGCTAGTGAGTATTTATCTAATAGTGGAAAAGGGCAAGCGGCACTGGGGGACTTGCACTTGGCCCAGAGTCACTGGTGCAAAATTTAATTTGCTTGGGACGCGCTGCGTCATAAGTGATAGAACTGACGTGTTGTTTTGGTATTGAACCACATCAACAGTTGGTCGCCAACGAATCGATAGTCCTTGAAACTAGCTTACCTTGTCTTTATCCTCCCCCTTCCCCAGTGAGCCGCATGTGCGCCAGCACCTGGCCAAGGTGTACATGGTCTTGGGCAGCACTGCAGCCGCGACAACTGTGGGAGCCCTCTGCCAGATGCGCGATGTGCTAGATCTCGGTGTGCTGGCTGCCCTGGCCACGCTGGTGCTGGTTTTGGGGCTGCATTTCTACAAGGACGATGGAAAAAACTATCGCACACGTTTGAGCATGCTCTATGCCTTTGGATTTTGCTCTGGGCAGACATTGGGACCGCTGTTGGGCTACATAAGCAGCATCAATCCGGCCATTATCGTCACGGCCCTCACTGGTACCTTTGTCACCTTTCTATCGCTCTCGCTGGCCGCACTCCTGGCCGAGCAGGGAAAGTATCTATACCTGGGCGGCATGTTAGTAAGCGTGGTCAACACCATGGCCCTTTTGAGCCTTTTCAACATGATATTCAAATCGTACGTCGTTCAAGTGGTAAGTAAAAAAGTGAATCTAATCTGTGGATGCCATTTAAATCGCATATTTTCTCCATTAAACAGACTCAACTATATGTGGGAGTATTCGTCATGGCCGCTTTTATAGTTTACGATACTCAAAACATAGTACAGAAGTGCCGCAATGGTAACCGCGATGTTGTACAGCATGCCCTAGATCTTTTCTTCGACGTATTGAGCATGTTCCGTCGTTTGCTCGTAATCTTGACTCAGAAGGTATGCTCCATTCGTTAGGGCTTACATTTAAGTTGCTATAGCCTGTAAGCCCCCCGTCCCACAGCTCAAGACCTTTATGGTTTAGTAGTCTATTGAAGAAAATCCAATCAAATGATCGCCGAACACTTTGCAATAGTTTTCCCCAAGTCAAAAATCTCTTGAGATTAAAAAATTCAGACGGTATTTGCCGAGTCTTTCCGCATAGCCAAGGCAATAATTATACTTTCACAATTCCCAGCTAGGATCCCAAGTTTTCCTCCATTTTGCGGAAAGTATATTTATTTCCAATAAGGTCGAAAAAACATTTGCAAAGTTTTCTGGCTGTTTGTGAAACTATATTTATACACTTTGGTCTATAAGTGCGAGGATCAATTTACCAATTAATTTAATTACTTTCAGGAGGAGCGAAAGCAAAACGAGCGCCGCAGGAGGAACTAAGGTCTGGCGGTAGCAGCAAAATACAACCAAAAAACAAACAATTTATACATCTACCATATGTACACTACAAAACTGATTACGTTAGAAAATTCTCAATTTTTTCAAACATACGGCCGTGCATATTTCGGCTCTTAAATTACAATACACTCAAATGTTCATTGTGCAAAAGCCCAGGCGAAAAATTCTATATTTAAATAAACCCGAAGTTAAAGAAAAATTCATCACAGTATTGTACCCTTAAATGGAGTTATCTTTATCTAAACACCCCATAATAGATTACTAATAATGATAATAACGATTGGAGTGGGGCTGCCCTTGTAATGTGAGGCAGCAATTTAATTAGGCTAAGTGCATGGCCTGCAGACCATCCATAATATCCAGAGGGTCAGACGTTGGTCAGTCGACATTCAACATGCCGCCGGCCCAGTCGGAAAGTGCGCTGCCAATGGTCCAGCCATTGCTAAAGGAATTCCAGCTACTCTTCTATATATCCAAGATTGCTGGGATACTGCCGCAGGATCTGGAGAAGTTTCGCACCAAAAATGTGCTGGAAAAGTCGCGCAATGGCATGGTCTACATGCTGGCTATGCTGATCGTCTATGTACTGCTTTACAATATACTGATTTACTCCTTCGGGGAGGAGGATCGCACCCTCAAGGCCTCGCAGAGTCAGTAGACCATTACGATTGTAGGGCAGTGGCGCCGTTATTCAACCTTGCTTCATTCCATCCCCCAGGCACCTTGACCTTTGTGATAGGGCTGTTTCTCACCTACATTGGCCTCATTATGATGGGCACGGACCAGTTAACAGCCTTGCGTAACCAGGGCCGCATTGGAGAGCTCTACGAGCGCATTCGTCATGTGGACGAGCGTTTGTACAAGGAAAAGTGTGTGGTAGACAACAGCCACATTGGGGGACGCATTCGGTTTATGCTAATCATGACGTTCCTCTTTGAGCTCTCCATCCTGTTGGCCACGTACATCAAGCTCGTCGATTACACCCAATGGATGTCCGTTCTGTGGATTGTCTCGGCCATTCCCACTTTCATCAATACGCTGGACAAGATTTGGTTTGCTGTCTCGCTGTATGCGCTGAAGGAACGCTTCGAGGCCATCAACCAGACGCTGGAAGAGCTGGTGGCCACCCACGAGAAGTTCAAGCTGTGGCTGCGGGGCGATCATGACACTAGCAGTCGAACGCTGGACAGCTCCCAGCCACCGGAGTACGACAGCAATTTGGAGTACCTGTACAGGGAGTTGGGCGGCTTGGACATGGGCTCGCTAAAGGGATCTGGAAAGAACAAGGTGGCGCCTGGTGGGTGAACATTTTGGATATTTTTATCTTAAGTTCATTGTATGTCTGGTTTCAGTTTCCCACTCGATGAACTCTTTTGGCGAATCCATTGAGGCCTCTGACAAGGCCACTCATCATCCGATATCCGTAAATATGGCGCACGAGAGCGAGCTAAGCAACGCGTCCAAAGTGGAGGAGAAGCTAAACAATCTATGCCAGGTGCACGACGAGATCTGTGAGATTGGCAAGGCCATGAACGAGCTGTGGAGCTACCCGATTCTCTCTTTGATGGCGTATGGATTCTTAATATTCACGGCACAGCTGTATTTCCTCTACTGCGCAACACAGTTCCAGTCGATACCGTCACTGTTCCGCTCGGCCAAGAATCCTTTCATCACTGTCATTGCATTGAGTTATACGTCCGGAAAGTGTGTGTATCTCATCTACCTGAGTTGGAAGACCTCTCTGGCCTCGAAGCGCACTGGCATCAGCCTGCACAAGTGCGGCGTGGTCGCGGATGATAACTTGCTCTTCGAGATCGTCAATCATTTGTCGTTGAAGCTGCTCAATCACTCGGTGGACTTTTCCGCCTGCGGATTCTTCACTTTGGACATGGAAACGTTATACGGCGTCAGTGGTGGCATCACCAGCTACCTCATCATATTGATTCAGTTCAATTTGGCCGCCCAGCAGGCCAAGGAGGCCATTCAGACATTCAATTCGCTGAATGATACCGCCAGCTTGGTTGGCGCTGCCACTGAAATGGACAATGGTAGCTCCACTTTGTACGATCTGGTTACTACCACCATGCTAACGCCAACAGTTTGAAGATGATGCTGATGTATATTTTGTCTTGTTTGCACCTTTTCCTGCACTTATGTTCAATTTCAGCACATAAAAAACCATCACACTGCAGTCATTTGTTTGTACTCTGCTTTGGCCTCTTTCAACTCACTGAGAAGATCATTAAATATGACATTGGCCCCATCGTAATCCAAAATGGCCACACAAGAGATCTGTGCACGCTTCTGAAGGGCATAGGACAGCTCGCGTCGTAAAAGCGAGAAGCAGTAGGGCACTTTTTGCTGCTGGCACAAGTCCTTCAAGCCATCAATCGTTTCGTCCAGGCCACCTAGAGAAATACATATAGCATTATTGTTTGATCCTAGAATATCTTATACGCTCTTACGTTCTCCTGGGCAAATCTCACAATCGGTGGCCATGATTAGAAATTTTACTTTTTGTATACGTAGCCGCGCTAAAGCCTCCCGGATGCCCAAAACGAAGCGAGGATGTGCCCGTGCCTTGATCTCGTTTTTGGTATAGGCGCGTTTCTGGAAGCGACTCAGATCCTTCAAGAGCTGGGTGGTTAACAGCTTGAGCTGTGGCCTGGTGGAGTTGTCGCAATAGCTGGAGGAAACTACATATGTTTTAAATTAAATACAATTATGAAATATTTAAAAGAAACCTTCTGAAGCGTCGCGAATGTATTGGATGGACTTTGTCTTGTAGATGTTCCTCTTTGGCACGGAGTTTTTCCAGTTTCTGCTCCCTTTCTTTAGAAACCTCTGTATCCAGCAACAGGCAATCCAGCTTCTTTCTGAGCTCCTCCTCGTATTTAGGGATTGGAACGTTTAACATATTTTGCTTCTTCAGCCTGCGATAGCTGCATATCATCATTTTCAATCCAGTGACCTTTTTCTTGGGATTAAGGCGAGTTTTCCCTTTGCGCTTTGCTTCATATAGGGGTTTTGTGATGGTCAGATGTGGACGCCTTAGCTTTTTAGCCTTGTTCTGCTTTTGCGTCTGTCGCGACTTGACAACAAAATCGAGGAGCGTGCATTGCAGCTGGGGCTTCTTGTGCTTATTTTTGTACTTGGAGCTGCGAGGTAGTCTTGGGGCTGTTTCTCCTTCATCCTTTTGGATTTTGTGGAACGTGTTGTGATCTATAATATTTAATTTGTCCGAACGGCGCAGCATTTTTCCGAATTTTTCCATTGTTTTCCTTCAGTGTTGGATAACGCAAAAATTAAATGTCGAGCCGAAAGAAAAAAATTCAGATCGAGATATCGAATTAGTTTGTAATATTCAATAATATTGCATTTTCTTTCTTATAGCTATGAGTGTTTAATACTTAATTAAAAACATGGTTTGGCTTTACAGTTTACGAACTACAGTCTGGTAGGAAACAACTTATCTTAAGTAAACAATGGCCTACAGAATTTAGGATGAAGGGCGATGCTATAATCTTATGCTGCGATCTATGGCTAAGTGCATATCGTTGAACTCTTTGAGATGCGAGAGTATCTGGTTGCGCTCGTGCTCATAGATCTCCCAGTATTTCAGGTACTGGCCCACATGCTTGAGTACCAAACTGCGGGCAAAGTCCAGGCAGCTTCGGACATGCTTCATCCGTCGTCGACAGCTGGCCAGCACCGATCGCAATTGCTGCTCTGGATCCAGTTGAGCGATAACAAACGCAAATACATTCTTCACATCAATCCGGACATAATTCGGAAACACGACGGATTCGGTGGGACGCGCTTCCGGAAAGACAAGCAGAGAGGGGCAGAGCGGCATGGAGAACTCCCATGGAAGATCGTTGGCCTGGCTGTCAAAGCGTATGAAATTTACGCTTGGACTGGTGAGCAACGCCGACACCTGGAGAAATGCTTGAGATAGTACGGCGGACAAGGCACAGTCTGGACGATACATGAATACCACATTCGTGGCGTTTGGCCGCTGGAGAGCCTGCAGAAGCATTTGTCGGTTGAAATAGCGATGGAAAGCCGTGTCCGGAGGTGGCAACGCGTTCTTATAAACCTTCGGTAGTGTTTTGGCATAGAACTGACGGATGAAATCCTTGAGGGCCACATACGAGAAGGGACGGTCCTGCGGCATTACATGGAGGGCCTCCTCGGCCATGTCCAAAATGAAGACCTGCACCGCTGAGGAATCTCGCTCGTGGGGATGGTGGTGCTGATGCTGCTGTATGCCCAACTGCTGCAGATAGTCGCCGTATTTAATGGAATCAAAGATCACGACACCCAGAGATCGATTCTTTGGGAAATCCTCCCCAGAATTTTTCCAGATAAGTTGGCTGTACTTGGTCACCATATTGGCGATGCCAATCTTCATGGCCGGCGTGCCATGGTTGGAATGGGCGAGGCACAAATTGCGCCGGTGCAGGGCCAGCAGGCTTTGCGACTCCGTGCCCCTGCCTACCGAGAGCTCTAGGTGGTTCTGGTGGGTGTAGTGTAGCCAGACATAATTGAGGTACTTGTTGATTCTATAGTAGTTGGCCAGAGTCGCAGCATTCAGCTGCCAGGCTCTGTAGCATTGCTTGCCACGTTGTTCTCTATCCTCAGAGGTTTTTTCATAAAGTTCCGCTGGCATTTGCAACAGGGAATCTACGTTTGCATGGCTGTCGTCTTTGGCCCAATACGAATCACAGCTGTCTGTCTGTTTTTTCAGCTCGGAAGCCATTTCTTTGACCATTACCATGGGCATGGCACTCTGATGGCTCTGATGCATCCTTACGCCCATGGCCAGCACGGGAGTGTAGCGCGCCTTCAAAGCTATTGTCGTTGGGGTTCCATAACCATTCGAAAAGAACACCAGACTCTTGAGGGTATGACGTACCCATCGGACTATGCCCAAAGCTCGCCAGTCACTGGACGATGTGTTGAACGTATGCACACCATTCCTGCTGTCTATGACAACCAACTGCGGCAGTGTGACGTCTTCCCCTTTCAACATGCTCTTTGCACTCTTTCCAAAGTTAAGGGCGAACCGTATATTCCTTTCGGGATCGAACTCCAGCCAGCAGACAGCGGCCGCTATATAGCGTTTGTATGCCAGACTGTCTGCAGAGTCCAGGAGCGCCAGGACAACAGCATCTGAGTGTTTCCTCAGTCCTGCCAGCTCCAGGCTGGTGTGCACCCGATCGACGGGCTCGATCAGATAGTTCATGAACCGCGCGAGATCCTCAAAGTTCCATTCTCCGGAGTATTGAAGAATATTTCGTTGGTTGTAGCGCACTATCAGAGTGGGCCACTTGTCCGGATAGCCGCCAGCGCCAACTACTCCTGGATTTGGCACGTGAGTGCTGCTGCAATTGCACTGGAAATGCCAGCAGTCGACGGCCCCGAAGAACGCATATTCGTGGTAATAGTGTGCCAGTCCATCGTAGAGCGTTTTGGCTTGCTTGGCCTCACTCGACCAGGACACGTAGTGGAAAATCATCGCAATCTCGAAGTCAGATGCCCCGGCTCTGACTTGTGGCACGCTGCGACCAGGACACTCGGCGATAGGCGCCTGCTCCCGCCTTGAAGTTTGGGCCTCTGTGAAGCAGACAGCGAGAACCAGCAGCACCAGGTTTAAAAATAAACACATTTTTGGAAGAACGTAGCCGGTGTGCTGGCTAATTTAATAATGCAAAGAGCACCATATGATTGCAAATCGGTGGAAACTCTGGCCACACCACTGAGTGTTCATACCGAATACTGACAAACAGGCTTCAGATCACCTGTCACATTATAACCTTATAAATGATAACAATACTTTTAGACTTTATAATGTTATGTTGATAGATACATAAGGGATCATAATTTTCAATAACTATACATAGTTCAAATTCCAACGGATAATTTCTATCAAAGCTACGGCCGCACTGAAAACATCTAACAACCCTACCTTTACTGCACAGCCGATATCGATCACAGACAAATACAACACTGACCAGCGCATATGCGTTAATTAATCACTTTTACTGTTTACTTTTTTAATATAAACTGCGTTAATTAAATTAAAAATTTGTGCAACAAGAACCAACTACGACGCGAAAACGAAGCTAAAATCTCATAACAGCTCCCAGCAGTCGTTACAGTCGTGCACCGCCAATCCGTTCTAGCACTCGAGGAAATCTGTGAAGTGAACCTGAAGCAAGGCCTCTCCGCTCTGAATCTTTGGCAATCACAAAACACAAGTGTTTGTTGGAATGCATATGTAAATTCATTCGAGGAGAGTATCGGAGCGAGCGCATATATAATTTACAGTTTGGCCTTCCACTTTCCAACCACAACAACAAAGCAGCTACGACCATACACACGCACACACTCACTCACACGCTCTCACACTCTCGCACTCACGAACGCACTAATAGTCACACAGAGCAGAGTGAGAGAGATAACCTGGTGTGAGGAAATCACCGTCATCACCTGTCCCCCAGCCCAGTCCAGATTTTGAATTGAAACAAGTAGAAAACGCACTGCGCGTACAGAACAGACAGCGGACCACCATTGAAATATGGGGCTTTTACTCTCCCGCTTATGGCGAATGTTTGGGAACGAGGAACACAAACTGGTGATGGTGGGCCTCGACAATGCGGGAAAGACGACCATCCTGTACCAGTTCCTAATGAACGAGGTGGTCCACACGAGTCCCACCATCGGATCCAATGTGGAGGAGGTTGTGTGGAGAAACATACACTTTCTGGTGTGGGACCTGGGCGGGCAGCAGAGTTTAAGGGCCGCCTGGAGCACATACTACACAAACACAGAGCTGGTGATCATGGTCATAGACTCAACGGACCGGGAGCGGCTGGCGGTGACTCGAGAAGAGCTGTATCGCATGCTCCAGCATGAGGACCTGAGCAAGGCCAGCCTTCTGGTCTATGCCAATAAGCAGGATCTGAAGGGATCGATGTCGGCGGCCGAAATCTCACGGCAACTGGACCTGACCTCCATCAAGAAGCACCAGTGGCACATCCAGGCGTGTTGTGCGCTTACTGGGGAGGGCTTGTATCAGGGTCTGGAGTGGATCGTTCAGCGCATCAAGAACAAATGACAGGCCACTGTAGCGTACGACCATAGCTAATAATTGTAGAAGGGTAATCAAATTTTTTTGTAAATGTAAAGCCACATAATACTGAGAAAAGGGTGTAACAGACTTTAAGCGTTTCGCCGATTGTTTAAAAAGTTGTTGCCAAGCCAATTTTATTAAGTGTATAAAATAACGACCCCTCAATGATGAAAATTTACGAGTGTACGAGTATGATAATGATAATGTCTAAGATCTAAGCCAATTAACTACTTCCAATAAAATTACAAAAAAGAGTTTATTTCGAAACTGTTTTCGTATTAAATTGAATACAGAATTGGACGTATCTTTCCTCTCTTCAAACATTGCCTTCTAATTGACATTGTTAGCGCGATTCACTTGTTTGTTGATGTGTGAGATTGATTTGTACTCTATCGTCTAAAATAAATACATGGTTGTGTATAGTTAGTATTTAAATTAAAAGGCTTACTCGCATCCGCCAGTAAGTAACCCGAAAAAAGTTTTAGGATTAGGTTTAAATATTAGAAAACTAAATATATAGCCACATGAACAGTTTGATCACAAAACGTAAAAGCAAAATAAAACAATATAAAAACGGTGATGCTTAAGTTTAAGTGAGATTACAGGAGCTGCTGCAACTCTTCAGGGGTTTCCCTTGGCCTAGGGTGATGGTGTTCTCTTCCACTGCCTCCACATTGTTGGCATCGTGTTGGCGCTGCAATGGAAATACAAGCATTAATGATTGATTCAGAATAAAAAAAGCCAGAGCACACCTTAAGTTCGGTGGCCAGGCAGCGGAAAGCATCCTCTACATTCATGTTCTCCTTAGCGGACGTTTCCATCACAAAAAGGATTTCAGGTATATATTGACACATTTGGCGAGCCTCTTCAAAGTCAACCTCGCGCTCCGTCTCCAGGTCGCACTTGTTGCCAATCAATATAATCAGCACATTCGACGCCGTGTATCTACGCACCTCCTCGATCCACTTTTGCAGATTGGAGAAGGAAGACCTCTTTGTAATGTCATAAACTGCAGCGAAAACAATTACAAATTAATAAACTAATAATATGTATGTATCTGCACATGTGCGGCACTTGAGAAGATAACAAGACTGCCAGCAGAGAGAACACTATTAAAATCAATTCCTCGCAATAAAATTAAAGCGTGGCGCGGCGCTTGTTATCAGCGAATCACGTCGTTCCTCGACAGGAGCTCCACTACTGATAGCGCCGAGGCAGCATGACAAATGAATGGGCGTATCCGAAAGATACCGACTCACCAATTAAGACTCCGTTGGCAGACCGATAATAGCTCTGCGTAATTGTGCGAAACCTCTCCTGGCCAGCCGTGTCCCAGATTTGTAGCTGCAGGGATATGATTCATTATTGTCAACTTCAAATGACGCCACCGACCACCCTTTCAAATACCTTAATTTGTTTTGCCTCAACTTCTATGGTTTTCATGGAAAAGTCCACTCCAATCGTATTGCCATGTCGCTCTATGTAGTTTCCCGTCTTGAACCTGTCCACTATGCAGGTTTTTCCCGTCCCACAATCTCCGATCAGGACAATTTTGAACAGGAAGTCAAAGTTCTCCTCGTTGGGCAGTGCCATCAAAGTCTGTGGGTTACGGGCCGACATTATGCCTGGCCGATGTCGTGTGTTGTGGATGGCAATGGAGGGAGTTTCTGAGAGTTTTTTTTCCAATGAAAAATGAAAACAAAGATTGAATAAATGCACTTGATAGAGATGATAGATACGCAGCTGTTCGACCTATCGCTGTCCAATCGTTATTTTGCACATCGCTAAGAAGAACGATAAGTGGGCAAATCGGTTCGTTGATTTTTGAATTATTTTTGTATAAATAAAAATGGAATAATAGTTGACTGTTGACAATATTTGCTTATCCTATTCAGTCCTGCAATACTTTTCAAAATAGAAATCTATTGGGAAGATCATATCATTACGTAAGAAAGTCATAAATGTTGGCTATTTATTTAAATGAGGCAATAGATTCAGCAATAGCAAATGGAAAGCACTTGTGCGTGTGAATTGATGTACGAGTACATCAATTTAATTGAAGCTACCATCACGTACATAGGTCAGGTTTTCTGATAACGTTTGCGTTTGTCTCCAACCCAATAAATTTTCACCACGTACCCTAATGATGGCTAACAAATTAGCTTTATTGAGTGATAAATATTTATAGTTATTGTGAAATTTTCGTCATATTTTCCCCAATGCTATTTTAATTGACTTTCCATCCAAATAGAGACCTTGACCCACATCCAAGCTTCTGCTTCTACTTCTACTTCTAGATGTGGAGGAGACTCACTTTCAAACCGCAGCGGAAGCTGAGGCTCCACTCACGGTACAAAACATGTTATATGCACATCTGGATCTGTCTTTGTATCTGCATCTGTGTATGCAAAGTAGCTGACTTGCTGACCAACTGCTTCGATTGCCAAGCGACTTGGAAACCGCATCCCAGATTCGGCTGTGCTGTGTACGCACTGTCGCATCCATTTCGCATGGAAAGTTTAATTGCTGCAAGCCAAAGTCGGGGCCAAAGTCTAGGCCTGAGAACTTGTCTGTGTTCACGATCCACGATTAGGCCTGCCTGTGGTGTTGTGATTTTGATGGACGATGTCCAGAGTGAAACTAATTGCGACCCAGATCTGTTCAGGGAAAACCCTCACGATGACTCATGACTGAAATGCCAGGAAGTGTTCCTCACAGACTCCTCACAGATGGAGTCGCAATTCACTTCACGAAACCACTCTCTGGCTTATCACCCATTACTCGCTGTTCGCTCTTAGCTGAAAGAAAATCAAACACCAAATTGGCAACTTCACACAGAAACCCCCACACAGGAGATCAGATATTTCTGTCTTTTATACTGGTTTGCTGTTTCGGCTGGCGAGTGGCTTCTGCTTTTGCTTCTGCCTCGGACTCCATGCCATGCCTCTTCTGCTGGCGGCTTGGCTTCCTCTTCTTGGCTCATTGTGGTTTTCGGTTTCGGCCCGTTCGTCGTTGCTTTTTATCGTTCGCCTCGGCCGCTGTCCGCTTTAGTTGAATTTCAAACCTTTGCTCGCGCGGTTGTTGCAGCGGGTCCTCATAAAAAGCAAAAGAAACCGAAATGTATTGAAGCTACTCCTTCTAGAAAAGGACCAGCACAACTCGTGTATAATAAAAAGTGAAAAACGTGTTGAGATATCTTCATGACTCAAACATTAGAAAAGACCAACTTGATCTTCCGTTGAACTCTGCGAGAAGAGGCCAGACTATAGGAACTTTCAGCGGGAAAACGAAAATAGGACAAGCGGCAAGTCCAAGTTCAACTCGAAGATCGTTCCCAACCGATTGAGCAGAGTCTTATGTAAGCTCTCTTCCTCTAAAAGAATGTACCAAAAAAACAAACAACCAAAAAAAAACCAAAAAAAAATTACATTACCTAATTGTCATGCATCCAGCGTTAGCTTGATTCAACTTTCTATACCATCCCTCGATATCTGATATCTGATACGAGTGCTATTTTTTGTGTGATGTTTGATTGATTTCCTCGCACATGCCGAGCACGCACTGGACGACACCACTTGCACTTTCCTTTGTCGAAATGCCTCTCGCAATCATTTGCTGGATTTCTAATTAATTATTCAGTGCCAGTGACAGTCCCAGTCCCTGTTCAGTGCGCGGGTGCAACGTGCCTGCCCAAAAAACAAAAGACATGAGCGACGAACTCGTGGTTACTTGGTTGGTTTTTTTTTTTTTTTTTTTTTTTTTTTTTTTATTTATATTTTTTTTTTATTGGGGTAAATGGGATAAAATAATCAAAATTATCAGTGGAATTTTGTTGATTCCACCAATGTGTTGTACAAGTGTCTCTACTCCACTCACCTGCTGACCCAATTTTCGGTTTCATTGCAAAAATTAAGTAAATTACTTTATGTCGCGCCACAAACGAAGTATCGTATCGTATCCCACTGATTATTGTTGAAGTAAAAACACTCTTTGGATTCTGAGAGCGGACAATCAGACAGGCAGACAGACAGACATACGGACAGACGGACGTGGATGGACACTCTTCCGCCCATACTTAGCGATTTCCAATTAAAGCTCAGCTGCACTAATTCGCCATAAGCTGCAAAGGCTTTTCTCTCAATCTCAATCTCAGTCTCAATTCTCACTTCTCGACCGGCATTCCAAGCTGACATTTGTTGCGTGTTTGTTGTAAATGTCTGCCATGCTACTGTCGAAAAGGTAGAGAGACTATCACATGAAGAGTGTTGCAGATATAAATCGAGATACAGGTACAGATAGTTTATATCTGCTTCCTGAAAGGCATACAAACTTCGACTCTGTTTTTTCTGCTATTTTTCTTTTGCTGATTTCCTATAGAAATCAAAATGAATCCTTGGTCATAAGCGAGAGTCAAAGAAAAGGCGTCTCTCTCACTGTCGCTGTGTGTCAACTGCATTTGGGTTTGTGTTTAGATTTGGATTTGGAGAGAGACTGCGACTCCTCGTTCTGGGTAATGGAACGCACTTGCCCAGTCAGTGGTGTCTGCAACTGTCAGCAGTCCACTCCTCCTTTCAGCCTAGTCAGTGGCCCCATTTTCATTTTCACGTCCATCATTTACACTGCAATTAATCCCATCTGAATTTTATGTGTATTCTCATGTGTGTACAGGCACGCCCATCGGTTGTACACCTGTCTGGTCTTGGCAGCGTATTTGTTTAGGCCTAATTTGCGTGAATCCAAGTCTCCAATAAGGAGAAACTCCGGTGGCCAACCTTTGAATTATTCGGACTAGAATGTTTGGTCTAGAAAGCTGGTGCTGGTGCTGCTGTGAAACCTGCCACCCGAATGGCCATCAAATTGTAGCCTTGAGAAAGTGCAACACAGAATATGGTTAGGCTCTAATCATGGCCTACACTTCAGGCCTCCTTCTACATGGTCTTTGCCGCCTTCAAGTGGTGCTCCGAACCGGCTCCCTAGCTGGCTGGCTGGCAGCTAGAGTTCTCAACTTTGTTGCATCATTGGATACTGCTCTGCTGCAGTCCGAGTAAAAGTGCGTTGTGAAACGAGAGATCAATTTGTAGTGCTCTCTATTTGGACTGGGTTCCTTACGGGGTGAAATCTTCAACAGGTTTGGTTTAGAATGATAAATCAATTTTCTGGGATATGCTTTCACTGAATACACACGCACACAGATCTCAGATCCATTGCATTGCCAATTCCTAATCTCGAGCTCTGCTTAATGGGGATTTTTATAGCTGTTTTTGGTTTTTTCAAGAGTCGTAATCAGAATTCAAGCTTGCAGGCCTAACGGGGCATATGCAGTTGCTGGAACAATGCCAGATCTCTGCTAGTGGAGAGGAGCTTTCCCAAAAAAACAAACGAGACACGTTCGACAGGGAAACCAGTTGCCAGTGGATCTGCTGGTCCATCGAGTCATCGAGTGGAGGGGTTAAGAGCTGGATGAGAATGCAGAATGGGGTGTGCAAGAGTCGCCAGTGGATGTTATACAACTGTTGAATAATGATAGCCATTTGTTTTAGCAGTTCCATTTGGGAGCTAGCTCCCCGAGCAAGCTCGTTGTCCAAGTCTTTGGTTTGCAACTAATGCTCCATAAAGAGAGTAATCATCTAAGGATTAGTATCTCTAATCTCTAATCACTAATCCAATCACTTCCTCAATCGTATTCTCCAGCATGGAGCTGTGCAACATATCAGGCGGCCGCCTACCGCTTTTAATGATGCTGCTGCTGCCAATCCTCTGCTTATGTCAAGGCACATCAACGCTTCATCGACAGGCGGATGCACAAGATTTGGCGGCCGCACAGCTGGCGGATGTGGAGGCTGAGGCCCAGACAGACGTCGACGCGGATCCAGATGCACCGCATATACGCAAGAAGCGTCTGATTTGGATTACGGACGACGGACGGCTGGCACTGCCGCCGGGCACCTCACTGACATTCACGCCGACGATTGCCATGCCACTGGTGCGGCATCCACCTGAGGGCTTCTTCTCCAACCTGACCATCAGTTTCCCAGTCACAAGTGAGTCGTTGTGCGCTCTCCAATAATTATTCACTTATCTTTGGTTTACCCCAATATCAATCTATGCAGTTGACTTTGACAAGCTGGGGCTGACAGATAATCAGAATCCCTTGGGAGATCTGCCGCCACTGTTTTCTCGCTCCTTTGGTCACGAGGCGGGGCACATGGTAGGCGAATATGTGGCAAGGTATCTCCACGTGCAACGCCGCAAGCGGGATCTCAGCGAGCAGCGCAGCCGGAGCGAGGACTCACAATTCAGGGTGCACGACGAGGGGCCAACGTTCCCGGATCTGCCCGCTGGAATGCAGCATATCTTCCACGGCGGAGAAAGGGTGCTCCTCTATGGAGTGGTGGAGGATTTTCTATCCACATTTGGCATGGATGGAAAGGCGTGTCTTCTGCGCACCATCTGCGAGATGCATTCCCGTAGTTTGGAGAAGTTCGGAGTCTTCGGAGAGATGACCAAATTGTTCTTAACGTGAGTACGATAATTAATTCTTTCAATATAAATGGAATGATACTAATGATCCTCATTTTAGGGTCACGGAATCGCCTTTTTCCGATCTAGTGCCCGACTACGTGCAGGCGCAAAGAGTGGGCGAAGGTAAGCAGGCACCTGGAGAATGCTTCCCCTACTTCAAAGCCTGTCCAAAGAGCATCTTCAAAGCGCTGGCCAGCAAATACGCCAAGCCATCCACATCCTCGAGCCCCACCAAAGCGAAAAGGAGGACGACCACCGTTCGACCCACGGGAGAGTATCACGAACAGCAGGCACTACAGCTGCCTGCCAGTCGGGACAGCAATAATGATGTCTATATGTAGAGCAAACCAGAAAAAAAGAAAAACTCCCATTGTTGACCTCGTTTAGGGATAGTTTTGAGCGGGCAGTCCGAACCAAAAGGTTGTGTTGCCCATGAATTGCGTGAACATGCAGAGTCATTTGTCTGTAATTAACATTTACTAATTAATTTATTATTATTTTTATTTTTTTTTGTATTTATTGTTAGTCATAGGCGTTGTTAACTGCTTAGTATATAGCTCTGTTTTGTGCTGAAGTGAAGCCTGTAAATAATTGCAATTGTGGCATATTATCCCCCCGCCCAACAAATCCCCGTAACAAATGAACATAGAATAAATTCTGAGTAACAAATGTGTGGCCACAGCCGTTTATATATCGAATTTGGTTTGCTGGCCGGTGCTTTACGTATACGTAATGTGGGAAAGCGTGTACCTGATTTCTTCCCCTAAATGATGCTAAACAACTGCTTCAGATGATCCACGTGGATGCATTTGATATAGTACAACATTGTGACATTCTGCACAACGCTGTCCAGGGCCATTGCATCGTGCATCCAGCGCTGCCGATGATGCAACCCAAGGGTGGTGGAAATTTGATATGTCGCTTATTTATTGCACATGCGGCATTTGACTGAATATCACTGAATGATTTCAAACTACCGCCATTTCTAACTGCTGTCCCTTTACCAATACTGTAGCTTTCGGTAGCTTTCAATCTGAGAGAGTTCGCTAGCAAGCGAACTAGCAATCACTTCTGCTAGTTCCATAGCAAGCAGCATGTACGTATATGTACATAGCAGCCAGCTTTAAAGCTGGTAAATTGGTATATAGATTTCATTTAAAAACAAGTAACGTCACATTAAGTGACCGATGCAATTGATATGCAATTGCTTCGATGTCCACGTCCATCTCAAAAGTTCCCAAAAGGCCAGCCCATCTGTAATTGTTCCATAGCAGGACTCTTTGATAGTTTTAGAACCACTCATATAACTGATTTTTTTTAAAATAACAACTTAAATAGATTGTAGCTGTTGACATTTTACAATTCAATCAAAAGTATTTCTTAAATATAGTCAGACATGTATAAAACTGAGTCATAAATCGCATACAATTATGTGTTTATTCCTGAGGGTCTAGATAGTACTTACAACCGAATATATAAATCGAACAAAATGATTAACGATCAAGGGCAGAGAACGATTATGACCAGAGAGTATTAAAATCCACTCTACGTAAATGTTGAACCTTGAAGAATTTTCGCACAGTTCAGATGAGAGATATCGTGGGGTTTTATAGGGATACGATCACGTTCTTCACCTGTTTAGATAGATGGTGGTTAAGTTCGTTTTGTCATCGGTATGCTTACGGTGGTTTTGGTATATTTCTGAGTATATCGAGGAATCCGCGGTCTCACTGATTTTCTTGCCACCATGTCTAGCGGACACACCTTGCTATTTTTATACTTTTTATACTATTTTCTAAAGCTTACCAGTATATCTAAAGACGCGTCACCCTATTGTCCAATGCACCAATGTATCCGTAATGTAATCCGAGTAGAAATGCCACTCAGACCCATGCCCAACGTCCCATCGAATACTAATTCGTGACAAGTATCGAATTTCTGATCGTTTACCATAAAAATCTCAACTTTTTTTAAAATGTCCGAAAAAAGACCGGGAAGAAGAGTATAACGGACGTTATTAAAACTGGCATGGCAAGCCATGGGGTCATTTGAAAAAAAACGGGCAAACAGTTTTGAAACATACACAGTTCCCCTTCAGGCGTCGCTTTATTTAATATGTAACAATTATGTAGTTAGCGTGTAGTTACCATGTAAAAAATTAATTTGTTTGTTGACCGGTTTTGCTTAAACTTTATTTTATAAGCAATTTAGCAAAGATGAAAACTTAGATTTAATCAGTCCTGTAAGAAATCGATTTTATAATCGGATGAAACTATGAATTGAGAGCTGAGAGTGGTAATAAGCTAGTATAATTCGACCGAATAACAAAAACGATGGAATATGATGGAACTTGAATACAAATAATTCATCAGTATATTAACGGTATATTTCTGAGGGTCAGACCGTATATTTTATCGGAATATCCGCGGTCACACTGCTGACGATCTAAACATTGTTGTTTTGTATTGTTCAATTTGTATAAAATGAGAATGAATTGAATATGTGCGGTTGCACAAACCCAGAAGAGCTTGTTACGTGTTGCACAAATGTATGTGGAGAATAAAGACAATCAATAAACGAAAGGTGAGTGCAAACGAAGGTTAGCAAGGCTGAAAGGAAGGCGTCGTAAGTAAATGCCACCCGGCCCCGGCCCCAATTAGAAGTGGCAACAGCAACAGAAGCAACAACAAAGTTGCTTGCACCCGAAGACTGAGTCAGGCGTTTGATGATGATTGAATTGGATTATCACGATGTGGCTTTTTAAATTGCCATTCGACGCTGGCTGGCGAGCCGGCGTTGTAGTTGTTTACATTGCGCGGACGTGGCGCAATATATTTTTAATCTACTCTGCTCCGGCAACCTGCTGATTAAGATATTTCTTTTTGATAGATAACTTAAACGGCCTTCAGTATCGGCATGGATGTTGTGACGACAAACAGCGCTATGACAACGGCCACCGGAGCGGCAGGGGAATCCACATCGCCGCCATCCAGCAACGAAGCAGCGGCTGGATCCCAGAGCGATGCCTCCGAAGAGGAGGAGTATCTGGACAACAGCATTGAGCTTCGCGGCTATCTGAGCAAGTGGACCAACTACATCTACGGTTGGCAACCACGCTATATTGTCCTCAAAGACGGCACCCTTTCCTACTACAAATCCGAGTCCGAATCGGATTTCGGCTGCCGCGGCGCCATCAGCCTGACGAAAGCAACCATTAAGGTAAGGAAGGGTTCGGCACTCGCCTGCCAGAGAGCCCCAGCAAGTGTTCTTAATTTAACTAATAAAAAAGTAATGGGCGTGAGTGAGTGTGTGCGCATGTGTTTTGGTCAAATTAACCAACAAAACCGTCTCGATGACCACGACCCCGGCTTGATTCTATGTCCATTTCTATTCCCATTCCTTACTCGCATTTCCAGCGACGCAATCAATGCAGCGCAATCAATTAACGTTGCCTGGACAGCTATATACTCGAACGTCGACGAAAATAGACCAAATTGAAGTCATCAATGTAAGTGGGGGGCCCCCACCAGTCTGACTGCCAGCACACACACGGGGCACAGGGGCACGGACATTAATGTCTTTGACTGGGGTGTTGACAGAAGGGCGTTTCAAAATGAGTGTGCACTTGTGGCCCATACTTATCTATTTATACTGTCGAAGCGGCCAAGACCGACCCATATGTACATATGTCAATTTATAGTGGTGACTCATGCGAGGGATCCCTCCTGTAATTCGTACTAATTCCGAGCAAACAAGAGCCACTGATTGGAATGATTGTTCCCTCTTGTTGCAGGCCCATGAGTCGGACGAGCTGCGGTTCGATGTAGTTGTGAATAACTTGAACAACTGGTGCCTGCGTGCGGAGACCAGCGAGGATCGCATGCACTGGGTGGAGGTGCTCCAGCTGTATAAGGAGGACACTGGCAGCACGGACACCACCTCGCTGCGACGGCACGGCAGCACCATGTCCCTGCAGTCCAACACCATTTCGCTTACTAGCGGCGGAAGCCTCAAGAAGACCCAGCGCAACTTACGCGAGAAGGTCGGAGAGTTGGAGACCTTTAAGGACATTCTTTTCGGGCAAATAGAAACGCTGCAGCGCTACTTCGATGCCTGCTCGGAGCTAAACAAGAGCAATCCCCAGCCACTGGATTTGGGCGATGGCCTCAAGTGCATTGATTTCAAGGTAAAGAGGAATAAATACTTGGAAATAGTAGGGAGGAATGTAAAAAACATACTTATATTTAAAGGGCGAATCCATCACGTTTCGGGCCACAACATCCGGCGTGCTGACTACCCTGCAACATTGCCTGGAAATCATAGCAGAGAACGATGAGTCATGGAAGCGAAAACTGGAGCGTGAAATTGATAAGCGCCGTCGTTCTGAGGAGCAGAATAAGTAGGTTAACCCTCTCCCCCAAACTATGTCGAAACTAAGCCAAATTTTCGGGGGTTTCATTGCAGAAGATCCAAGGACGAAATCGAAAGGCTGAAACGCCTATCATATCCTGGCCCAGATTTCGAGGTGAGTTGCAATTTACAATTACAGTTCGGTGTACCACGTGCGTAATGGCGTTGCCTTGATTAGCACACAATAACCGACCGAATTGCGTTCACGGTCAGAGCAATTCGGGCCAAACACGTTCCCACTGCCATGGAATGCTGAATGCAAACATGGCAGAGAGGGACAGAGAAGGAGAAGCAATTTGCGTGCCCCGCCGCTTCATCTTAAAATAAACTCTCTTGTTGTATGGATTGGATGTTGTATCAACGGATTTCATCAGACGTGCGGAAAGTAGAACACGTCCGTATTATTTTTTAAACAATTTCCGATTGAATAATTGAGTATGTTATGTTTATTTTCCGATTGAATCTCATGCGCCGCATGCAATCCCTTTGCCGTTTAATTGCTTATCTCTCTGTTTTCCGTCATAATAGAGTTATTTTAGTGTTCTATTTCATTAATATTTGCCCTCCAACTATGGGTATGCATAAGAATATTATTTATTGATAGGCCCTATCAGATAGGCGATAGATTTTAGGAGATGGGCGTCTAGACCGTTTCAGTGGTTCGTATTGACAGTTTGATGTTGCAGAAGATTTACCATGAGCCAAGTATCTAGTCATTGAGGTTGACAAATGATCCCGTTTCAATAAATTATCGAAATGCACTTACGAAAATTGCGGTATATCCGTTTTTGATTAAACATAATAAATGAAGATAATGAGGATGAGTATAAATAAATAAAAGGAGAAATAAATAATCGTTCACTCAGGCTCTACTTTTGATGTAGGACTCTAAGTATATGCCCACTCTTTCAAAATACAGATAGGGCATTCCGTCTCCCCCATGTAGCTCTGAGCCAAGCTCTTCTCCCGCTTTTAGCCTGGCTCGCTCGACTGTCGCGCTTTATGTCTTATGGCGTATGGTTGGTCAGTCCGCGGTCAGCGATCGAGCCGCCAGCACGTACCAATCATAAACCAATTTGCCGCGCAAACAAACTCAAACCCAAACCAAAACGAAACGAAAACCAAAACAGTTTCTTCTTCATATTTGTCGTGGTTTTAATTTCTGTATGCAGATTGTGAAACTTTTTTAGTTGCATTGAAAAAAGTTGGTTTTTCAAACGTGTCGTTTGGGTACCTCCAAAATCAAATCTAAAATCGCAGCACGAACCAAAATATACTCGCAAACAAAAGTGCAAATGCCCTCGGTGCGATTTCTTTGGCGTTCTGGCTTTCAGAATGGAAAAGTCACCAAAATTACGGTAGGTGCTAAATACATTCTGCTACGCTCCGCTTTTCGGGAACGAAAGATGAAACGTTGGCGGCGTTTGCTTTCAAAACCTAATTGCCCTCATTTGTGGGTCCAACCTGACCCTCCCATCAGGAGTGCTCTTTCCAAATCCCTCTCTAGACCACCCACACATTGATTTATTATTTAAATACGAGCAAATCCTTTTGATTAAAGCTTTTCAGTGCTTTTCTCTCACCACCACAGCTGGCAGTTGCCTGCTCTCCCTCTCTGACTTTGGCCCGTTTACGGGCTTTTGAGTTGGGAAAAAGCAACAGTTTGTTTCGTGTCCTTGCGCTAAGCGGAAGGATTTGCTTGGACGCTCGTCCGCTCGTTTTCGCTCCATGCTCTCTCTCTATCTCTCTCACTTGCTTGCTTGCTCTCTCCCCCAAAAGAAAGAAAACTTCGCGCGCTTTAAATACAGTTATTTTGTTCGTGGTTTTTCTGTGGTCTTCCAAGTACAACAGTATATTTAACAATATTATAGGGCTACAAAAGCAGGAGGAGGAGGAGAGGGAGTCTGGTAAGAGAAGACAATCCGACGCCATAGTTTAACAATTCGATTAGATTCTTAATTTGCTTGTGGCTGCCGATGCACGATGCACGATGCACTTGCTTCCTTCCTCCTATTGGGGGTGTGCTTATTTTATCGCCTCTGTGGCGCGCACATGTCTGCATTAATTAATAAATATCAATTTATTTCCAAAGAATCCACTCATAGCATTTATTCCGCGCCTGTTGCCGTACTGGGTAAACACGCGTCTCGTCTATAGACGTCATAATGGGAGTACAGTGAGGCCTATACTATACCAAAGCGACCCCATGAAATTATTTCCCTTTCCGCATATAAGTTGTTCAATATTTAGCAAAATTTCTAGTTCCATTTCACAATCTCAGAGTGTGTCCCATTTCAGATAATTCACTGTACAATTCAGCACTCCAGACAGCCTTCTGCTTGGGTATTCATGGCACAATGATGCGCCTTTGTGGCGATTATGCTCGCTCAATTACGCATGCCAGCCGAGAATCTCCGCTTGCTGTTTGGTCAGGGACGCAAACGCAAAAACTTCTAGAGAAAAAACAACATAAAAACCATACTCTACCATTTGACAACACAAGTATTGCCCATTAATTTATACGAAGCACGTTTCATTTCATTCCAATTGGACTGAAGGAGGTGGTTTCGTCATTAAAATTAATTGGGCCGAACCTTTAAAAATTTGTTTTATAAACTTGAACCGCGCCCCTTGCTAATCGAGATGTCACTTCTACTGTCTCTTGCAGGAGGGCCCACATTCCACATTACCAGAGGATGAGTTCTTCGATGCTGTTGAAACGGGCCTGGACAAAATCGAGGAGGACATGCAGCTGCGCTTCAAACTGAAACTGCAGTCTCAAATTTCACAGACACTGGTGAATGTGCCTCACGAGGCGGTGGCCGAGGGTGAGGAGGCACGCGAGGAGTTCGGCACTGGTGCAGAGGCGAAGTGCCATACCCTGTGGCCCGAGGTAAGGCAGGAAATTACCATCTAGCACCCGATGGATTCGGATAATCGAGTCAGTAATTGAATTTTCTCTCACAGATTGATCGCGTTTGCAAGGAGCAACTGCACTATGCACGCGAGGGTGTCGGCCAGGATGGCAATGGGTGGCAAATCTTTGCGGACGAGGGGGAAATTAAAATGTACAAACGCGAGGAAGAGGTCAATGGCCTGGTGATGGATCCCCTAAAGGCCTATCACTCTGTGCATGGTGTGACTGCTCGTGAAATGTGCCATTACTTCTTTATGCCCGAATTCCGCAATGATTGGGAAAGTGAGTATTGCAGTTCATATTGTGCTCCAAAACAATTCGAATTCTTTTTATGATTTTCCATCCAAAAGCCACCTTGGAGGACTGCACAATTCTGGAGAAAATCTCAGCAGACACGCTGCTCTTTCTGCAAACCCACAAACGCATCTGGCCGGCAAGCCAGCGCGATGCACAGTTCTGGTCGCATATGCGCAAAATCACCGACAACCTCGAGCCGGGGGCCCGGGACATGTGGGTGGTGTGCAACAACTCCACGGAGTATGCCAAGCAAGAGTCTAAGAATGGCAAATGCGTGCGCATCTTCCTCACCGTCATACTGGCCTGCCAAACCCACTTGCCCGATGACTATGTCAAGGGTCAGCCGTTGAATCGCAAAGATTTAACCTGCAAAATAACCTACTGCTCTGTGGGTATGTATGTTTATCACTATCTATATCGAATGATATCTTTCTAAATCATTGGCTTACTGAAATTTTTAGTGAATCCTGGTGGCTGGGCGCCGGCGAGTGCTCTGCGTGCTGTGTACAAGCGCGAGTATCCCAAGTTTCTAAAGCGCTTCACCGGCTATGTAATAGACCAGTGCAAGGACAAGCCCATTATGTTCTGATATTTGCCATTAGCAACAAAGCAATCAAAATCAATCAAAGTTGAATCGTATCCTGTATTTAGCTTAGAGTTATTCCTTAAGATACCAGATAAGCCCCCTCTGGAATCGTTTTTGCTACATCCGAAAAACCCAAACCCAACTCCAGCTTAAATTTTATACATGTTAACAAGCTGAGTTTTACGAGTGTTCGTCTCTTTCTGTACTCCTATGTGTGTTCGAAATGTGTAAACGAAATGTTAGAGTAAACATCCTTTTGCAATTCAAAAAAACCACTACTAAGATTTAATGTATCCTGTGTCTAGCCCTAAGTTACGTGTAAGTGAAACACAATTATTGTATAGCTCTAGTTCCGAAAACTATAGATTTTTCATGTGTATATCTTTATGAAAATGCTTTAAGTGCAACTATTGCAAACAAGGATGTGGGAGATAAGGTCCGAATAGAAGTAGTGTGTAAGGAGGCCTTTTTTTTGTATTTTCTGGTGTACCATATCTAATGCAAATCCCGCAATCACATCTGTTTTACTCAACGGTCAAGTGTAAATAAATGCGATAATTTGTTATCTCCGAAACAAACAAAAAAGTAAAGGAAAGGCCAATTTCTGCTTTGGTTTTTATCATAAGTCATGTCATGTATTTTGCCTTGAAGTTTTTCATTGTTTTTCACATTTCAATGTACATAAACTGTTGTGCTCTTTTAGAAGAATCGGTTTAGTGTGTAGTTTTACAACTGGTTTATGCTTAAGAGTTTTAATTCCGCAACGTTTGAATCAATTTACAACCAAGTAAATGGCTACAGGTTAGCTTTTTTTTTCATTTCGTTTTAAGTGCAGTCTGAAGAGTTTTTTGCCTTTGCCAAATTTTTTCTGTTCTCAATGCTAATTCAACTTCAACTTTATAAGTTTTTATCCATGATCTTTGGTTTTATTCTTTTTCGTTAATGTATTTTTATATGTACGCGTATTTATGTATTTGTGTCATATTGTCATGTATTGTTTGCTTGGTTGCTGGTTTTGTCGTTGTAGCTATTGGAAAATAGATGCACTATAATCGCATGTATGGTACAGGAGCAGTGTCGGTGTCTGTCTGTCTCTCTGTCTGTTTGGCAAATATTCGGCTATATCTTTTATCGGCCTGGGTTCTGTGTTAGTTTCGTAGTATTTCCGTAGTTAGTAGATGTCTTTTGAGCGGCTGCTTAGATTCGGCTTGTGGAAATGCATGCTGGTTTACGACTTTGGCTTTGTTTTGTAATGTATTTTCCACTAACATTTATGTTGTTATTCGTACAATATATAATACTCGTACGCTTTGTGTAGAATTAATTGTATGACGCTTAGCTATTTACAACAGTTTCATAAACTATCTGAATGCATTCGGTATTACATATATTGTATTGTATTGTATTTCTCCCGTAAATCAATTAAATTCATTTAAATAACTAGCTAACAGTTGTCAAGTACACTTACAAACTGACGCAAAAAGTGGGTTAAACAAACAATTCAGTTCAACGAAATGTTCATAATTTTATAATTTACTACAAATGCAAAGAATTTCTGCAGTTAGCACAAAGGCTCTTTTCTTATAGTTAAGTTTTACAATACATATAAGTTTAATCCGACTTGATCATGCTCTGCCATGGTTCTATTTCGTTCTACCTTCGTTTCGTTTCGTTTCATTTCTTGCGGCTGTCTGCAGAGCACTCTCTGATCTGCGGCCTGCCGCAGTTCCTTTTCTTCTCATACATTAAATGCCTAATTTAGGATCTATAACATTATTTTATTTTAATTTAATTATATCTGTTCTGCATAAACTTATTTTAGATGTACGTACATGTACGTTGGCTATATATAATACTCATTTATATTCATGCAGCTTTTATTTTACGCAAGTTCAACTAAGCATAATCTGTGTGTAAATAAGTCTTATGGTTTATTTTTCGTGCTATTTCTGATCTGATCGTTCGTTGAAAATCAAAATCCACTCGAAAATTTCTAATATTCGTTTTCCTTTCTGTCTCTTGCTGCCATTTTGCTTGTATTGTTTGTTCTTCTTGTTGTAAATAGTTGAAAGATATTTGTTGCATTGGATTTGTAAGTTATTTTAAGTTTAGTTTTGGAAGTGGGCGCCAAAGTCTGTTTTGTCTTGGGTGGATTTTACAACAAATTTTACAATTTTCGGTTCGTTTACGCAATTATTTGTATTCGTTTATACAGATCCTCAATAATTATATATATATATAAATATATATATATATATATATATATATATAAGTATTATCTCTAAAACTAGATCCATTCATTCTTTAGGGCCTTAGACATTGATCTGGAAGGCTTCCCGCTGTAGTTTCTGATTGGCACGCATACGTGGCGACGTCTGTGTCTTTGATTTCTCGTTGGCATCCGAAAAACGAGCTGGTGGATTTATGTGGTCCTGATAGTTTGGTGGATAGTTGGATATGCTAAACGTACAGGGTTCTAATTATGTACTACATATAGCGGAAACAGCTAATATTCGACTCGGGACGATGGCTGGCTTACCTAAAAGTAGTTTCTTCATTGTGGCTCGAATAGCCGCTGGAACTTCGCACGTGTCGCTTGCCGCTGGTGCCGGGCTTTCCCGGCTTTCGGGCTGCAAACGGAGGCTTTGACTTCCGGGTCATGCTTGTGGGTGTGGTCTCCGATGAGGATGAGGTCTCATCTTGGGTATCTAATGGCAGTAATAAGGATCGATTTGTAAATTGGGCGATTCAAGGACGCAGACAAGCACTCACCGCGTTGGGCGCGATACTTGGCCGAGTTTAGAGCGCGTGCAGACACATCATTGTCGGACTCGGAGCCGAGTGTGTCATATTCTGTAATTGGTATGTGAAGCGTTAGGATTTTCCTAACTTCGGAATCTGTGGAACCTGGATTGTCCGATTCTAAAAGTTTAGTACGATCGATGGAGTTGTACGTTGTTTGTTGGTTTGTTTTTCGAGATGAGGTTTGGTTTGGTTTGAATGTGTGGGATGGAGAGAACGTTGAGAGCAATGAGAAAGAGATGAGTTAAATAAGGACAACAACGGATCATGGGGGATGATCATATGAGGTGGCGAATAATGATTAAATTTGGCTTAAAGCTAAAGCTAAACCTGGCTGGGAATGTGGGCATGGGCAGTGATACGAGAGAGAGGAAATGACAATGAATCCATACCTTGACTCTCCGAATGGGGATCTCGGAGGCGGCCCACTTTTCGGCGCACCTTTGTGTACTCCGGCTCCTTGGACTAGAGCAGATGGATTAAATTCTGCATTAAGAATACTCCTTAGCTCATAAGCCCCCACATTCACTCACATGATAGCTCTCCGGCTTGACATCGTGGTAGACAAAGGATCCGCGCACGGAATGGTACGGACCGCTGTAGACATTGCCGCTGTACGAGCTCTCACTGTAGGTCTGTTTGTTCAGCTGGAAAGTGGCATAGGGACAGATATCTTCGATGTACTCGTTGCCCTCCGCCTTGCCAAAGCTGCCCGAATCGTTGGAGTTGGAGCCACGGGGCTGCGAAGGGCCCGGATTGCAACGCACTGCCAGATACTGCTGATCTCGGTTCTGTTTGTTCTGTAGGTTGGCCAGCGATGGGGACTCTGACATAGAAGAGCTGGCCAGGCGGGCCTGGTTGTTGAGTTCTGTCGGAGATTACAATTATTAGTCACTGTCGCTTATAGAGCTCCAACCCGGACATACTTCTCTTGCGAAGAAACAAAGCAGCTCCGATGAGGGCCAGCAGCATAAGCAGGGAGACGCAGATGGGAAGCAGCAGCTTGAAGTTCGCATAGAATGGCAGATCGCTCAGGTGGGAGACAGGTGTGGAGTGATCGTTGTTGTAGAGAACTGAAAGGAGGTGAGTTTGTAATGGAGGTACCGCTCAGTGATGATCACCGTTCTGAGACATACCTCCTTGAGGGGAGAGCGTGGTAAAGTTGTAAATGGCTGTCGTGGATCCCGCATTATTGTGGGCCGTCACCTTCAGCTGATATTTCGTACCGGGAATTAGGTCGCTGACCGTGTAGATTCTTTCCGTGGGAGGGATATGATTGGATACCACATTCCAAGAAGATCTACCATAGACACGCGATTCGATCATGAAGTAGAGGATGCCACAGCCACCATCCCCCCAGGAGTCCAGCCAGCAGGTCACGCTTGTAGAGTTGTTGGTGATCATTTGCGAGTGCTTCGGCTGTACGGGTGGATTGCCTTTGGTGTAAGAGTTGACAATGTCGCAGGGCAGCCCGGTGCCGATCTTATTATATGCTGTAATGTAGAGCTGGTAGCGGGTGCCGCACCAGAGATTGCTGAGCAGATGGGAATTGGTCTTGGCATCCACCTGCAGCTCCTCCCAGTCGCCGTTGTCCCGCTTGTAGTTGATCACGTAGCCTAGTATGGGACTGCCCCCATGGCTGTTGTCCATCCACTCCAGGTGCAGGCTGTCCGTGTAGGCGTTGATCACCGTCAAATTGGGTGCCTCGGGTGGCACCTTCACCACAATGTTGTACACTATCTCGTCCTTGCCCCAGGTGTTCTCCACGCTGCACGTGTAGTTGCCCGCATCACTCGCCTGGCACTCCTTCATGTAGAGTGTCCCGTTCTTGGCAATGGTCTTCCGAGCACTCGTCTCCATGTTGTGGCCATCCTGTCGCCAGATTGTCACCGGCGCCGGGGCCCCCACCTTGCGACATGGCAGCTCCAGGTGCTCCTTCCAGGGCGTGACAATCCTCTGGCTGAAGGACACAATGCGAGCGGGCACCTTGTTGTTTGGGGGCACTGTCACCACCTGCGTCTTCTCGCCCTCGCCCATCTTCGTGGAGGCGGTGAGCCAGAACTGGTACGTGGCCGACTCCTGGGTGCGGACCGTCTCGTGCATTTCCACATAGGGTCCTAGCAGTCTCTTGTGGGTGCCCTCCTCTCGGCCACCTTCCAGCATGGACATGTAAAAGGTGTAGCCCGTCTGCAAAGGGAAACGGATGGTGTGAGAGGTCTTAGAGCAAGCAGCTCTACCATGAATGATGAGGGGGGCCCTTCAACTGTCGCCTAATTAGGCGGGGTAGGGCCAGAGGCAGGGGATTGTCTACTTACGATGTCACCATTGGGGAGGTCCGGGGGCAGCCATGATATGATGATTTTCGTGCTGGAGGCGGGTATCGCCTTGATTGCCTGCGGGGCGGAGGGCACTGCATTCCATTCCACGATTGCAATGAAAGGCGTCAGAAATAAATATATGTGCATGAATATATAAAGCTCATGAAAATTGCAACCGAGGCAATGACATCGACATGGGGCATGGGGCTTGTTGCATGAATGGGGGATGGGGGTGGCGATGCCGCACCTCGTTTGCGTTCATTGAACCGAATGCCACTTACCATCCTCGTGGGTGCGGCAATAAAACGGTTTGGTTTTCATGCCATCGCCTACTTTGGTGTAAGCCAAAACCCAGACCGTGTAGTTTGTGTATTTGCGCAGATTCTCGATGGTGACGTATTGATTTGTTGACTTGACAACCTCCGGATCGGTCTCTGAGCATGTGTACGCGATACGAGAATGGGATACAGAAACGAGAACGAGAACAATTAGCGCTGATTGGAAATATGAGGGCCACGAAGTGGGCTAATTAATTGAAAAGTGTCATAAATCGCAGAAGGAAGAAGGAAGCTGGCCACATAACACTCCGGAATGCCAAAGTACATTCCACAGCGCTCGTAATCGACACAATGGTCGATGATGACGATGCTGATACTGATGCTGATGCATAAATGCAGCAAAATCCTAGTGCCACTTGGGTTATTCTGCAGATGTTCAGATGGGCGATTCCGAGTCACGTAGCTCGAGTTGAGAGATGTTCATGTTGGCTGAAACTTGGACAGCTTTTGTGCCTCGTGGATAAGTTAATATTTCTGATTGATATTCAGTCTTCTTTTCTTTCAAATAAATTGATATTTGCCAGATATATAGCTAATTCATTTCCTTGCCCATATGTGTATCTACTAGCCCTGATCGAATAGTCATAGTCGTATTCGACTGGCAGTCCAACTTGAAAGCTTCTGCTATCACTGACCCTTTGGCAAGGGTATATTATATATGTATATCTTCGCAGCTCGAACCCAAAAGAATACTCAGAACTCATATATCAAGTATGCAGGAAGGTAGGAAAAAGTTAAAAAAATTAACACCTTACCGTAGAGCTCATCGATCGATATGTAAAACACTTTGTAGCCCTTGATTTTGCCATTTTGTCCGTCAATGTCCGGCGGTGACCAGGTGATGTAAATCGATGTGGAGCCGAGCACATCGCACTGCGGCGACTCTGGCGGCGATGAGGGGACTGCAAGGCGATTCAACGAGGGAGGGAGGGATAAATGAGAGGGAAAAGTTTATTAAACGTTTTTCCCCAGACTGCAGGGCGCCCACAAACCCCAAACTCCGCTCTCCGCTGGTGCTGGGGACTGGACCTGGTCTGGGGTCAGATTTTGTGCACGGGCAATTAACAAATCCAATCAATGTATGCCAGCAGGCAGACCAGACCAGACCAGACCGGACCACAGCCCCATGTCCGTGTCCGTGTCCGTGTCTGTGTCTGTGTCCGTGTCTGTGTCCGTGTCCATTTCCCACCCGACTCTTACCGTCCTCCATTGTTTGGACGGCAATTTCCTTGCTGGGAGGACCACTGCCCTGGCTGGTGTAGGCCTGGACAATCACATGGTACTGGGTGAACTTGTTCAGGTTGCTGAGGACCGTCTCGCCGCCGAAATGGGAGCGCACCTCCACGGTCTTGAAGCTGAAACCCTGCGTGGGATTGACCTCCTTGTCCTCGGGCGTGAGCGACATCTGGTAGCCCACATAGTAGCCGAGCAGGATGCCGTTCCAGTGATCCCGCTCAGGTGCATCCCAGCTGACAGAGATCTCGGTGGAGCTCTTGGCCTCGGCTCGCACGGCCAGCGGCGGCCCCGAAGGCACCTCCTCCAGGGTGGTCACCTGCACCACTTCGGAGAACTCGGAGGCCCCCAGCTTGTTCTCCGCCGACATGCGTATGTGGTAGGCCTTGGCGGGACGCAGCTGCTGGATGTTGACCACCGTCTGGGCACCCGTTATGGTGATGTGTTCGGCATTTTGCCAAATATCTGTCACAAAAACTTTTTTAAATAGTGAGGAATTCATATGGAGAGGACTGAAAATTTGTTCCCACCTGATATTTGCTTGTAGTAAATGTGATATTCCTCAATGGGACTGTTGCCAGCGAAGGGCTGGCTCCAGGTGAGCTGCAGACTGCGCGACTGCTGCGAGTTGATGCGAAGATTCTTCGGCTGCTCGGGCACCTCCTGGACAATGAGCTGAATGGACATTTCATCCTGTTTGGATTGAATTGAAAGCGTATATACAGTAACCCACGTAAGTAACCCACTCTTCGCCGGACATGACAGCAGCTACTGCAGCCTGCTGCAGGGTCAACAGAAATGCGAGATGGGATTGGACTGGGAGCCTGGCAACTTGGAGCAGACTTTCCGCTTGAATAGAGGAGATGTGATTTATTACACTTCTATACGTTCTATACGTTCTATACGTTCGGCGGTAGTAGAGCAACAGTTTGATTAAAGACAATTCGATGCATAATAATATCACTTAGAGGGCAGTGCCAGTCAGCCTCATTCCATTCCCATTCCCAATTCCACATCTCTGCTGATGTTGCTGGTTCTCGGTCTGGTTCTCGTATTGGCTCTGGAGCTGTGTCCTGACTTACCTGTCCGAATGCATTGCTCGCCTGACAGATATAAATGCCCGTGTCCTGGCGATATGTGTGCGAAATGCCCAATTCGGAGACCATGCCATCGTCGAGCACTTGATCTCTTATTGTGTAGCTGTGTGTGTGTGTGTGTGTGTGATTTATATGCAAGTAAATGCATTTAAGAGATACAACGACGACACATGCAAACGATGGCCCAGAAGCAGATACCAGGATACGAGAGATACGAGGATACGAGGATACGTACGGATGTGTACGGTGGATACGTGTTTGCGCAACGTGAGCGGTGCAATGCAATTTTATAACAATGTTTTCCACGTTGCAGCAGTCACAGCAGTGGCAGCAGTACCAGCCGTCCCAGTTGTTGTAGTTGTTGTAGTTTTTTCAGTTTTTTAGTTGTAGTTTTGTTGACAAAGACGAAGACGTACGAGGCCGAAACACACGCGCACACACAAGAACACACACACACAGTGTGCGTGTACAAATGGCATATATAAATACAGCGCGCATGCATTCAGTTGTTGTTTGTCGAGCAGAAGGCGGTAGGCACACGGGCACGGGCACGGGCACGAGCATGGGCACGGGTGGCATGTGGCAGGTGGAGTGTCGTAATGCAGAGGAGAGGGGAATGAAGAAAAGAGAAAGCCGGAAATACACATACATTAAAACACTTACGATACACAAATATGTAGTACCCACACAAGTGGGAGGAAAACCAGAGCGGATTCTCAGGCTATCCAAAAGTAAAATCGCTAGTGAAAATGACCAACGGCAAGCCGAAGTCATAGCCATCTTTACGACTGGCACAAAAACATTGATTAAATCTCGGAATATCAATATCAAAGTTCTGAATCCCATTCTCATTTCAAGAATAGGAGACATATGAGACACACCACACACATGGCGACGACGCATTTTCACTCCTGGCAAAATTTGATTTAGACCTTGGCCCCCAGTTCCATTCCTCCAATCTGAAGCTCCAATCTGAAACCCAATGCCAATCCCAGTTCCAATTGCAGTCGCTACAAACCGAAACCCCCGACAGAGAACTCTTTTAATTAAAAGCAATTTGTTGTTTGCAATCGACTTGGAATTGATTTCGCCAGACACGCAGACATCGTAGGAATGGGGGAAAGTAGTCCCCGGCTCTAGATTCGGTGGGAGGGGGAAGGAGAGAGGGAAGTGGGAAGTGGGAAGAGGGAAACACACCACTCTTACCGTGAATCCAGCGACTCGTCAAGATACTGTTGCGTTGCCTGGATTTTCCATTTGAAGTCGATGGGATTGTCGCCCTGCACATTGCACTGCACATGGACCTGTTTGCCCTTGGCCACCGAGATTTGTTTCGTTTTCGTTTGAAAGTGAGCGGGCACTAGAGAAGATACACATATGCATACAGAATACAGAGACTGAGGGCTGGGAGGACTGGGTTCACTCTATACGCACCGTTCACTTTGAGAAAGATTACTTTGCTGACGCCAGAGCCAATGTTGTTCTTGGCCTCGCACAGAAAGTGCCCCTGCGACTCTTTGCTGATCTTCTTGAAGTAGATGGTGCCATTCGGGAAGAGCTGAACGGTGGGCTCGTACAGGAAGTCCTTGTATTCGCCTGGCGTTGGTCCAATGGCCTTCTTCCAGGTGATGGTGGGCTTGGGATAGCCAGAGGCCTGGCAGTGCAGCAGGACATCAGCCCCCGCCTGGGCACTCGAGTCCTTTGGCTCCAATATCCATTTGGGCGGCACGTTCACGGTCAGGGGCACAGTGAAGCGCTCGGTGCCCGCCACATTGCCAGCGATACATGTGTAATTCCCGGAGTGATCCGAGGTAATGTGCTCGATGACGAGGCTGGCAGAGTACTCATCCAAACGGCGAAATACCTCGTTGCTGGGGTGATAGAAAAGGAGTGATAGAGCTGCAGATTCGGAGGAATACATTTTTCTAAAAGTCCGAAAGACTCACCCTGTTCCAATCAGGGGCTTGCCATTACGCTCCCAGCGAAAGCTGACGGGCAGATCTCCCTCCAGGATCTGGCAGGAGATGGCCGCTCGCATCCCCTCTCGCAGCATGTTCGTCATCGCCTGGATGGGCATAATTTTCGGTGGCACTGTGGATGGGATGAATCCATGAGGAAACCATAAACCCATAAACCCATAAACCATGCAACATTTCTCATTTACAATTGCCGGAGTAGTTGACTTAAGCACAAAACCCACTGAGAGCCTGATAATCAAGGATGCGACTGTTAGTGGCAGTGACAGCGGAGGCTGGGGCGGGGGCTTGGGCGGGGGCGGGGGCGCGGCACCATCAATGCAACTTGCGGCTTAGCAACAGCTGCTGCTGCCACTGCTGCAGCCAATGCTTCTGCAGTCGAGTAAATTATTATAAAGAGTGAAACGTGGAGGCAGCAGAACCGTCGCAGACAGAACACAAAAGTCAATGACTCCATTGTGGGTCTGCGGGGCTGGCCACCCACTATCCATCCAACCACCGCCTGCATGTGCATTAACTGGGAAAATAGTTGCCGGCTGTGGCTGTGGCTGTGGCTGCTGTTGCGGCTGCATAGTTTCGTTTCGCCAGTCTAATTGGAATAGTTTCATTGTAGCAGTTCCAGCTCCGACAACGGCTCCACGGCTACACTGCTTCGACGGCTCCGACGGCTCCGACGGCTCCGACGGCAGCTGCATCTCCGTATAGAGGATAGAGCTCTCTCCCTCTCTCCGGCCACTTTCTAATTTTAAATATTGGGAAAACATTTTGCCAAAGCCACAGCAGAGCCAGAGCCACACTAGTACTAGTCGTGTAGTACTCACCCAGCACTTGGATCTCCACGTTGCGCCGCGAGGTCTGCTTCTGTTTGTTCTGTGCCATGCACGTGTACGTGCCCGCATCCTCCAGGCGCTGCAGTTGCTCGATAATTAAGGTGCCATTGTTGTAGGCACGCTGTCGGCGATTTATGGGCAACGTTTGGCCATCTTCCCGGAACGAAGAAGAGACCAGGATGCCACAGGAGCCCGAGCAGGAGCAGCAGGCAGGAAGAGAGCGTGGCAAGGCGTTGGCAATTAATTTGGGGACTCACATAAAACAAAGTTATGCGATTTATGACTTTATGGCTATATGGCACTTTTGAATTTTTTTTTCTTTTTGCGAGCTTAATTTATTTTCATACACTCACACTCACACTCACAAAAGGCCAGAACAGAACGACCCACTTTTGCGGAGAGCTTAAAAGTCCTAAATAAATTGCCATAAATCGAAATAAATATCTGGATCTGGATATTCACGTACGCACATTCGTCTAGAGTTAGATATATCTAGGAACACATACAAATATATCTATCTGTACTCATAAACAAATCTCATCTATTTTTCTATCGGTTCATCGATCGCTCGATTAATCTATAACTCATTCTTCCCAGCTACATACATACCTATATATACATAGCTATCCGATCACTCATACATCTGTCTATATACCTAAATCCAGAGGAAAAGCCTTGAAAGCGCTAATATTAAAATGGAACTGCATCAATTAAATTATTTTAAAGTGCTTAAACACGGAATATTTCATTTAAATATGGTTGGCTAGCTGTCTATACACCTATTCTGTCTATATACAATACAATGTATACACATCTTCAAAGTTATCTTTCCCCCTTTGTATCTTTTCTGTTTCAGAACACTATCAGCTTTAGGCAAACATCGTCAACCCGGTATGCAGACATTTCCAAGAGCATTCCTCTGTCTCTCCCCAGCTGATCCCCGTGATGATTATTGTGCTTTTTAGCTAGAATAAACAGGAATTTATGATGACACACACACACACACTGGCACACTGACAACTGCGTACGGAGATAATAATTAACAAATAAAAATAGAAAAAAACAATATATATTTTAAATTTATTTCGCTTAAAAAGTCAAAGGAAAACAGACTGTCAGAAAAAAGTACGAATACGAATACTCGTACGAGTAGCAGAAGCAGAAGCAAAAGCAGCGTTCATTCTGTATTTTTAATAATTTTCACTGATATGCGCAATAACAAACATACCATTTTTAATAACAAACAACTCTCTGGCCAAAAGGCAAATAACCATAAAGAGAAATCACGAAATGACCAAAAAAGAAACCAAATACATACATATGTATATCGCAAGCATCGCCATGTCATGCGGGTATATACAATATACATATTTACAATATATGTACATACATACATATAGTAGAGGGGCATAAAGATATAATACTGTATGTGATGCTTACCTCGCTCCCAGTGTATTTTATCGATGGGATAACCAGCCACGGGACATTTAACAATCAAATCAGAACCAGAGATCCCGGTTATTTTTGGCATTTCGCGTATGTAAGGCAATCCATAGATGTTCACTTTTGCACTATGCGAGACCCTGGAGCATCCGAGTAAGGAAGGGAGTACATAAAAAAATGTGAACAAAGGAACATTTTTAGAGCCGACCTGGAGATGGAAGCGTGTTTTATTTTTCAGACCAAGTTCAAATTCATACCTAATGCAATGCACTCTAAAATAATCAATCTTTAGCTAGCATCAAAGTTCTCGATGTTAATTCCTGATCTGAAACTGGTGCTACAATGCTAAAAGTTTCATCTGAAGCCCAAACCCGGAGAACACATCACCCATCCCATCATCTATGAGGATTATCTACGTATACGTAATCTGAGATTATCTCTTAGTAAATGCCAGTAACAGCCAAAGGAAAAACATTCTAAAGCTTTAACCAAAATCAATGTTGGGGAATTTTCGTGCATGATATGATTCTGTCTACCATCCCTAACTATGATATCTGAAAACCCCCTTGCCAACAGTTGCCTTACGGCTGCTTCAGCACATTGTTTGGATTTTATGTCGCTCGTCTGCCTGCAAACAATACCAGCACACTCCCACTCCCAGTTGCAGTCCCTACTTCTTTTTTTTCCCAATGCCACAACTAAATTTATGATTTAGCATGGAAATGCTTTTTATCGGAGTGGAGGCCTATATGTTTTATTTATGGAACTGATGCTCGTACTGCTGCTGCTGCTGTTGCTGCTGCTGCAGAGGCTATGTCTATGGCTTCTACTCACTTGCCAATGGCATTCTGGGCCGTGCAGGTATACTCGCCGCCGTCCTCCTCCTTGACATTTGATATATTCACGTGGCTGATGACATCGTCGTGGATGGTAACATATTGACCCACTAAAAAGCGCGAGCTGTCTGGAATCTGTGGAGTGGAGTGGTTAAAGGAACACGTTATCAAAGTGGGCCAATTAGCAAAACATTTTCCACTATCCACTATCCGCTCTCTACTCTCTACTCTCTCCGGTTGCTGGTGAAATCAGAGAGCAGATTGCAGATTGCAGATTGAAGCGGAGGTAAAATGAAAAATTCATGTAAATCGAATTGATTGAAATTGCATAAAATTTGCACTACGTAAAAGTGGAAAGCCTTGAGAGGAAACACACAAAAAGAGAGGGAAGCAGAGAGTGTAGAGGGTGTAGGAGTAGAAGTGGAAGTGGGGAAAAAGGCTCCCAAGAAAATGAAAATTTATGCAAATAAACGAAACAAATCCTTGGAAAAAAAGGCAAGAGAAATTCTTAGAAACGAAAAATTCGAGTGCTCCAAAAAGCAAAAGCAAAGGCAAAAGGGGCAAACCCAAAGGCTTGGGAATCCCAAGTATGCACTAGAGCCGAGCCCTGGCTAACAAGGGGTTTTGCTCTGTGAGGGGTTTTTTGGTTCCTAAAACATTTATGCATGTTCTCGCTTGGGCCGAATGGTGGCCAGAGAGGAAGTCAGAGATGAACTGCGATAGCTGTGACTGTAACTGTAACTGTAACTGTAACTGTAACTGTGACAAATATCTCTGCTCTGCTCTGCTCTGCCCTGCTGTGCTGTGCTTTGCTGTGCTCGATGCCGAATATTTTGGCACTATGGCAACTTCTTAGCAGCGGAAACGGAAACGCTGCCTGCCTGCATTTCCGCCTCCTGCTATAGCTATGACTATGACTATGGCTATGCTAAATGGGGGCTCAACTTGCGGCGGAGTTTGGTGGCTTAACTTACCGGAAATCCGTCCAGAGACCATGTAAATTGCGGCAGTGGATTTCCGGTGGCAACGCACTTCAATGATACCGTCGGTCCCGGCTGCAGCGTCTGCTCCGAAAACCAATAAAGTAGTTCCGGTGAAGCATCTAAAATGAACAGAAATGAACGCAGAGGAGAAAAGAGACGAGTTTAGAACTCTGCTCAAATGAAGAGAGGAAGAGAAGTTTCATTAATGATGGAAAAAGGCTTTGCTCTGTGCCATGTGTGTGCATTGATGGTTACACTTTTTCATTATGATGATGAGAAGTCCCTTTCATTCTTTAAAATCCTTAAACACAAAATATCCATCTGCAAACAGTTCGCCCACAGATTCCCAGTACTTGGAGCACGGCAGCACTGCAGCACTCCATCTCTCTATTGAATCATTTCTCTCAGAGCCAAAACCACATTTGCACTTGTATCCCTACCATCGCATTTCCTTAGTTTCCATTCGTTTTCCTTTGGCTTTCCCTTCGCTTTTCCTTATCCTTTTCCTTTTCCAAGGCGAAACGGAAAATGCATTTGACAAGACAGCAAATGCTATCCAGCTGATGAAAATTGTATCAATTTCCGTTTTCGGCGCAATGCAATGGATTTTTCGGCTAGAATAGTCATCGCATATCATCGCCTGACATTCTCAGTTATAAGCTGCCATATTTATTTGCTCACTCACACAGATGCGGGCACACACACACACACAGACACACACATAGAGCTGCAGCGTTGACACAATTGCTGCCATATCCGGCCGCTTAATGGCGCTTGGGTTTTCCCTCTAGCATGTGGTGTGAATCCTGGTGGTGGAGGGGAGGGCTCTCAACACCGAAAGGCGAAAAGAAAGCAGCGTTTCCTCTTCCTGGCTATCCCTGCAACCCGCAACCCGCAGCCCGCAACCCCCTATGCCCGCAGACCGCCCCCTTTCTCTGCACCAACGAACTGAACTGTGTGCGAAGCATGCCAATAATATATCGAAATCAATTTCCGTTTGCGCCTAAAAGCAAATCACGAAATGTTGCCAAAGCGACAAAGCGCGAATGTTTCTGCTGCTGCTGCTGCTGCTGCTGCTGCTGCTGCTGCTTTTCCTGCTGTTATGTTTATACGCGATGAGATATTGCGATGAAGTACTGCAGATAGAGGAAACAATTTGAATGTGGAAATGCTCAATCGGCGACATGGTGTTTGATGGAAGATATCCTTATTGAAAAGTGGCATATGCTTTTTTCCTGTGTAAGTATCTGAAAACTTGAATTGGGGGCACATAAATTGATTACCAAATGGCAAAAGAATATAATGGTATCTTTCATGTGGGATTTAATTTTCCAAAGTTTCTTCATTTTATACTTTTTAATGGAAATCTTCGGAAATCAGTAATCGGTACCGTTCCTTCCTTTAACGATCTTTTTTAATCGCTCTATAGGCAACGCATAAACCGCTCTGTCATCTGTATTACTGTGCGAGTGATTGTCCCTACATATACATATGTATGTATGTATGCCCCTAAGGCTGCTAAACGATACATTCTCCTCCACCCACATCCTGCTTCCCCCATGGCACTCTCACTGGCACTGGCACTGGCACTAGCACTGGCACTGGCACCCACCCCCGCTGTGTTTAGTGTTTAGTGCGGCTAGATTTTTAGTGCTGGTAATAAAATTAAGTCGTCGTCGCTGCGTTTTATGGGCAGGCAGCCTCTACTCTCATTGTTGCTGTGGCTATTACTGTTGCTCCACTGTGATTTGTTATGGGTGGCATCCTCTCTCTGGCTCGTTGAAAAATGTTAGCAATTTGCTAAATTAGAAAATAATGAAATGCAATTATGACAAACATTTATTTGTGCGGTCTACGGTCTGCGGTCTGCGGTCTGCCGTCGCCATTCTACAGCACAGAGAGAAGCAATGGCATTCACTCTCGAGGAGGAAATTACGCTGCTGATTGAGATGTAGGAGTAGGGGGAGGGGGAGGTGTGCGGTGTGCGGTGGGCGGTTGTGTGTGCGGTCATAAGTGGTTATTAATAGTCAACTCGATGGGAAATATATTAGTAGATGTGTGTGTTATCGATATGATTACGTACCGCCCAACTGGAGTTCGGCCGTCGATTGGATTTGTTCCCATTCATTGGAGACGAAGCACTGATACATGCCAGGATCCTCTTTCTGCACCTTCTTGATGATCAAACGTGGCGGATCGGTGAGGATCTGTGCGCATAGATGAATGATTGTTAAGGGAACTAATTGATTGTGCCTGAGAGAGGTGGAAGGTGGAATGTGGAATATGAAATGTGTCTTACCTCCACACGATTGTCCCTGAGTATGGGCTTGCCATCGTGCAACCAGTTCACATCGTGCACCGGATGGCCAGAGACAATGCATTGGAATTGCGCATCCTTATCGACATCTACCGTCTGCACCTGTGGCTGCAGATGGGCCGTCAGAGGAGCTGCAGATATGGGATGTTAATGTATGGAGAAGGTAGTCGCACTCTTTATCTATCTGCTGTACATCCTTCACCACACTTTTCCCCCCACAGGCAGACACACTCACCTGTCACCGTTAGCGACACTTGGATGGTCTCCTCGCCAGCCGTATTGTTCACCCAGCACAAATATTTTCCACTATCCTCGAGACGTGCCTGCAATGGATGAAATCAATTGGCAATCAGCAGGGGGCTGGGGTTTCCTCCTGGCTCTTTTTCGTTCTGGGTATAGAGGAGGTAGAGGAGAGCCTACGCACCTTGGTGATTTTCAGCAATCCGGCGGATACGATGGTGATGCGTTCGCTGAGCTGCAGAGGCAGCAGCTGCTCGTTCTCCTCCTTGAACCACCTGAAGGACGACGGCACAGACACGGACACAGGCACATGCCAGAGAATGAAGAAACATGCGATGAAATGCTAGCCAAACAAAGGACTCGGAACTCGGAACTCAGGACAAAGGCAAAGACAAACAGCTCTAAGGGGGAAATGGAAATGGATTGGGGGAAATGGCTGGGAAATCGTGGAATTCTCGTCCCTCATTCCTCGTTCCTCGTTTCTCGTTTCTCGTTTATTTGCCAACGATTTTGGCATTTGTTTTTCTGTTGCTTTAAACAAATTGAAAATGAAGATTGAATTATCAATAATTTCGATTCATTCAATTTCTTTTCGATTATGCTGCACGTAGCCTTGATTGGGCGACTGTTGAGAGGGGTTGGGGCGGTAAGATTGAAGGCCAAAGGCGTACCAAGGAGGGGGAAGCTAAATATTAAAAAAAGATTGTCTTTGCTTAATTTACTTGATATGTTTTCCCGAATCGATATGTAATACATATGTACATATATGTAAATATGTATGTATAACATTATTATATTATGCGTAGAAATCACGCATGGAAAGAAATCCGTTGCCCCCTTCGCGAAGTCCTGGCTACGCCCGTGTTGAAGGCCGTTCAGGCTGTTCAAATATATTTCTATAGTTCATAAAACTGATTGCATTTAAGTGGGGATAACGATGGGAAGTGGTCGAGCAGGCAGGAGGACGAGTGATTTTTATTCATATATGCATATGCTCTGCTCTGCCTTAGTTATGGGGTATTCATGATCGGATTGAGGGACTGATGGGGCATATGGATAGGTTAATTGGACCTACTTTTGGTTGGGAAGATTCTTCGATAGTTGTGTTTCAATTATTCCCTATTATTCCTTTTTTCAATGTACTTCATCTTTGTATGGGGAAATTTGAGTTTATTTTCACTTCTGTTCTCCCACCCTCCAGTATCCTCAGTGTAGGATTTACCAGGTGCTCGGAGCACAGCCCCGCAGACTAGCAGCTTGCCAAATAGCTGCCAAGTATTGGCCTGGCCTCCATTTTATACAAAATGCTCTTGCTAAATGTTTCCTTTAGGGAATCATACCTTATAACGTGTACCTCATCACCTTACACCACTTTATATCCCTTTAAATGAAGGATGGATTTGACTACTTTGTTCTCGATTTTGGTTTATCCCTCAGTAAAGGGTATCTCCTGTGGCTACTCCACCCATTTCCCCACCCAACTTTGAACGCATTTCCCGATGCAAGAAATTGAATTCTGAAAAAATATCTCAATTGCGTAAATCAACAGAGGAAATGCAGTTTTATCGGGCGTGCGTGTCATAATCTGTTTGATGCCTGCCACGCCCACCCCTCGAGGCAGCCACAGCAACAGCAACAGCAACTGCAACTGCAACACAACTCTGAATGTGGGGGGATTTTTTCCATAAAAGTTATTGATTTTAATTTGGCTTTAATTGCACTTGAGTGCATTTCCCGTCTTATGGCAAAGGCATGTGCATTGCATGGGCCCCCCGGCATGGCATTTCTTAATTAAAATCATGGAAAATGCGAACCATCCAACGAGCAGAAGCTGCAGAAGATGGGGGGCTTTCAGGAGGGTGAGGAAGAGGAGGAGGTGGAGGAGGAGGAGAAGGAGGTGGAGGAGGATGAGGTGACTCTCGCCACCACACACACATATGCTACACAGAGGATACGGAACGAGGAGATGGGCTCTCAGCGATTTGCATATGAAATGCAGTTCAATACGAAATATGGTCAGTGATTATCAACAACTGAATTAATATGCCTTTGACGGCTCCTCTGTGTGTGTGTTTGCCTGTGTGTCTGTGTGTCTGTGTGTCTGTGTGCCTGAGGATTGTGCCCGAAATTCTTGCCAGAACAGGAGTTCCGGCCACAAAAGAGATGTCAGCGAAACAAATGCCTCATAAAAAATGATTTCAAATATTTCTAGAGACACAGAAAGAGAGAGATGGCAGCAGAATGGAACCCCCAAAGTTTCAACTATTTTCACATTTATGAGGAAAAGCAAAAGGAAAAGGGAAACCAACAGCATCAGCAGGAGGAAAACACAACAAAAAGACAACAACAACAGCAGCCTGGGACCGGGACCGGGACCGGGACCGACCTGCAGGTCGGGAAAACAGTGCAGCGGAAAAGAAAACTCAGCGCCTCACAAAACCCTCTGCCATCCGGCAGCCGCTGCCGCTGCTCTGCTGCTCCAGCATTCTTTTGGAGCGTTTTTTTTTAGTGAGGCAGAGCGCGCAACGGCATGGCACAGCGGGAGACATTAAATGAAAGCCAGTCGCTGCGATGTGGCATATCCTGGGCGCATTTTTTATGCATGCACCACGAAGGACAGAGAAGCTGGAGCAGAACACAGAGACACCGTGAGAGAGACAGAGAGCAGACACGTGCTACAATGGCATATTACATGGCATCCTTTTCGTCCGGCGAAAGCAAGGACACACACTCTCCTACTCAGATCCCAGATCCCAGATCCCAGATCCCCATCTTTCATGCATGTTTTAGTACTTGAAAATCTCCCATGATGAGCCCAGTGCCAAAGTGGCCGTTCAGTCCAGTGATAGTCCTTCCTGGTGTGGCCTGCTTCTGGCTCCTGGCTCCTGCTACAGCTCCTTTCTTCCTTTCTTCCTTTCTTTGGAGTACTAAAAAACTTGAGCGACATTTCAGAAAGCAATTTGCCATTTTCGGCCATAAACGTTTCACAGCATTTGATTGATTTGTGTATGACTGTGACATGGCGCGGGGAGGCGGAGGCCCATTCCATCCCATCCCATCTCAAACGAATGCCAAGTCAAGACTAACGCCTCTCTGAGTGCCTCAATAAACAACACATAGCGGGGCAGAGTCGAGTGGCATTTGTTCACCTTGCCCCTCCAGACAGCGGGGGGGTTGGGCGTTCCAGCGTCCCGAGGATAGTTCTTGGGCTCAGAAGAGTTTGAAGTTATGGTTCAAAGTTTGTCAAGGTAGATCGAGTTTGAGGAATTCCTTGGTAAACTTCGTTGGCAATCTCTTCGCCTTGGCTGATCCTTCATCCTGCGCCTCAGCCAAGATCTACCTCCCGGTGACCGTATCCCATGGGAATCGCATAGAGAGGCCCGAAGGACCTCCAATGGCCACTCTCTATGCGGAGGCCAATGGGGCATTTACCCTGCCGCCGTGCGCCCCACATTTTTCGACAATTTGGCTGACATTTTTATTATGATTCTATTTTTTTGCATTTATTTTTTCGTTTCTCGTTTTAGTTGGCTTCCGCTTGTTGTGTGCGCCAATCCCTTGCAAAAGGTATTTTGATTACGACGAAATCCTTGCCCCATCTAAGACCTTTTAAAGATATATGTATTCCTGAAAAGCATTAACAGCCCTGTATCGTCAGACACACAATGCGGGTCCTTCTATCAACTGTCTGGGTTTCTGAAAACTATACCCTCAGAACAATAAAACATGCTTTTTTTATGAAAACAGTCGGGGGAAATCGAAGTCTTTGTGAGAAAAACTAATTCGTTTTTGAATATAGTCCCGGTAAAATACTGCTCACTGGGGTCCTAATACAATATTTACATCCATCACAATCATAGAATCAAAGCTCATATATTCCAGCGTCTCCACACGACCTCTCAATCTTTAAGGGTATCAAGCGATTCGGCGCTGCGGCCCAGATTTACTTCCTCATTTATTGTGGATTTTTTGGGAAAAGCGTTAAATATTTCACATTGTCATAAAGTGCGCGCCAACTGCGGTTCTGGGTTCGGTTTTGAGATGGGGTCTGGATGGAGACCGAGCATGGCCCCGTGACGGGACTCCGACTCGTCCTTCAGCCCCGTACCCCCATGGCCATTCCCATTCCCATTCCCATTCCCACTCCCACTCCATCTCCCAGGACCAGTCACGGCCACAGCTGTGTCCTGTGACATGGCCACGTGTTTCAAGCTGTTGTCGCGATATTTTTGTTGGATTTTTTCGGTGTTGTGTGGTGTGGTGTGGTGTGTGTGTGGTGTGTGTGTTTTGTGTGTTGCATGCTACTGCTACTGCTACTGCTACTCACCGATATGTTGGCACCGGATGTCCTTGAGCTATGCACGGCAACGTTGTTTGGCCATTAAGGACAACATGCCGCATCGAATGCTTCTCCACGTTGATGCGCGGCTGTACCATGCCCTTGGGCTCCGTTACAATAATGCGGCCAGGATATGTTGAAATTTGTATTTCACCTGTGTGTGCCGCGGAGTGGGGAAGCAGGAGAGAGAGAGGAAGAGAGAGAGAGAGAGAGGGAGAAGGTTGAAAAATATGCGAAAACGAGGGGGAACGTTGTGAGCCGCAGCTAAGGCCGCGACTCTACATTTATAGCCCGAAACTAAGTCAGCATGGCTCCCCTCCACCAGAGGGCACATACACTGCACTACAAAGAATGTGTGAGAGAGAGAGAGAGATAGAAAATGAGAAATGAGTAAACGCATGGACGCCGCGGCGTTGTAAAGCCACAACATTTGCTATCCGATCTGATCCAGATGCGGAATATGCCAGATATAGTCTCTCAGATCTAGGCGCTCATCGGGACGGACAGATGGGCAGATGGACAGACAGGCATGGCCCAATTGACTCCGCTATTGATGCTGATCAAGAATATATGTATATCCCTTATGGGGTCGGAAACGCTTCCTTCCGGGCGTTGCACACATCCACTTTCCCCACAAATCGAATATACCCTGTACTAATTTTGAGTGTCGGGTATAGAAAGACTCAAGTGATGTGGCCCCCCCTGCCCCAGTGGCATTTACTTAGATTTAAGGCGGGCTCGTGCCACTGAATTTATGGTGCAAATCCTGCGGACCATCGCTTAACCTCAATGTGTTTACTTTTTGCATATATACATATGTACAAAGGTATGTAGGTAGGTGTAGGTACAGTATATTTTTAATTAATTGAAAGAAAATGAAAGCAATCAAGTTGATTGCTTGGACAGAGGGAAGCACCTGCCATCACATCACAGGACTTTAATATTTCCTTGTATTTCTTTCCCGAACATCCTTTTTCTGTGGCCTCCAAATCACAGCAAAACTCTGGCCCCGTCCCAGCCATAAGGAAGTCCTGTATATGTTATGCAGAGCGAAAACTAATTCAATTTTCAACTATTCGGATAGCTTCATTATGGCTTCCATTGTTCCACATTCGGGTTTGGGCCTTGGGTTTTGCATTGTGTTTTTGGCTTCGCTTCATTGTTGGCTAAATAAATGGATTTTTGGGTTTAAATTGTAATTATGCGGGAAAGACAGAGAGACGGACAGGGAGGGGGACAGGGAGAGGGACAGGGAGAGCGACAGGGAGAGGGACAGGGAGAGGGAGAGAGCCCTCAGCGCTCTGGTCTGTGCGATAAATGAATTAGTCATGAATACTCCGCCAAACATCATCCTCGATGCCAGTCCATGGCCGTAACGAACCCACGGCTCATGTTACACTTTTAATGAGTGGCACTCGAAGCCCAGTGGCTGCTCCAGTGGTTGCCATGGAGTGGCAGGTGGCATTGTTGTTTGCTGTTGCAGCCGACTACCAACTCCCCCCCAATTAATATGCAGCTCATATTTCCCGCTGCTTTTACGGCCAAAACTGTAGTGCAACTTGCGGTTTTTGTGGCTCAATTCAATTTGATTAATTAGGCAAACAACAGGCGAAAATAGGATGTGCATGTGGATGTGGATGTGGATGTGCATGTAGATGTGCAAGTGGATGTGCATGTGGTGGTGGTGGCGGTGGTGCCGGTGGTGCCGGTGGTGGCGGTGGTGGTGGAGATGGAGATGGTATTGGGGGAAATGGCAACCGCAAATGGCAGCCACCACCTGAAAATGTAGCAGGAAAATGTATAAATTCAACTTTCAAGATGCATACCGAGAAATGAACTGCAAATAAACGACAAGCAAACAATGCAAACATTTACAGATACAATCTCCCTCGCACATACGGCAAAGATTGAAAGGAATGGAGCGGAACGGAAGAGAAAAGAAAAGAAAAGAAAAGAAAAGGGAGCGGAAAAAGGTAACGTAAAACTCCGAACTGGGGGGAATTTCGAACTTTTATCGTGTTGATTGATGATGTGAAATATGCGGCACAAAGGCTAATAGAAATTCAGCTTAAGCGCATTTTCACACACAATAAACTTCAAATAAGCCAGCAGACACACATGGAATTTCATATGTGTTGGTACATATGTATGTATCTCCTAAGATCTCTCACGTATTGACTGTAGACATCACAGACATCTTTTATGTGTGCGTTGCTGGAAACAGCAAAAGCATTTTCAAGCAAAAGTCCTCAGGGAAAAGCTCAATGCCCTTTTTCCGACCGGCGATTGAATGTCACGCATCATAAATTATGCACAAAACGACAAATTGACTTTCGGCCAAGAGACAGAGACACAGAGAGACAGAGAGATAGAGGGGATCAAACTATATGTTTTTGAGGCTTAAAGAGGGGGAAAAACTGTTTCATTCTCTGGCTAAAATTGGGGGGAAAACTATACCTTCCTCTGGGGCAAGGAGCGAAGCGAAAACTATCTTTCTCTGGCCAGGCAATTAAATTTCAATGGGAATTATGCCAAAGATAAATGTTCCATCTGTGGCCAACATTATGACCATAAGAAGCTTTCGATTTAATAGGATAGGGGGTGTTGCTGAAATCTCTTTAATTGACCCGGTCAGGTGGTCCACACGCACATCCCCACACGCCTCCCTGGTCAAAATGCTGTTCATTGCTTATTTATTCAACGTAATTATAGCTGGAACCAGCAGTACAGGATCCCTGGACCCTGGACCCTGGATCCTGGACTCTGTTTCTGGCTACAGCGTCCTGACTCTACGTAGTCAGCGGCGTGGCGTATTCATGCATCGCTCAGCCGGACGATTAACCTACGAAATGCGATTATCACGTACCTGTCAGTCTATTTACAGTGCGGCATGTGTAGGTTTTGTACGCATCATTGGGCCCCGCATTATTTATGTACAGCTCGCCGTTCGATAGCACCGTGTACTTGCCGCCGATGTCCGTGTTCGGATACAGATGCATGCCCGTGTCCTGCACCCAGGCGGTGACCATTACAAATTCCGACATGTAGCTGGGTACCTGGTGGTGGCGATGGCGATGGCAATGGTGGTGTAATAATAAACAGGATATATAGACAGAGCGAATCGATGGGGTAGGAGTAGGAGTAGCAGTTGCAGAAGGAGTCAGCAGAACCCCGCCTCAGGGCGTGGGATAACCAAATTTGATGACAGGACGAGCCCTGGTTGGGCTATCAAAATGAGATTTATCTGCTAAGTGAATTTTGTGGCGCAATCGGAGTGGGAATGCAGATCAAAACACTTTCACTCGGAGCCGCCAGGCTCCAGGCTCCAGACTCCAGGCTGCAGGAGCTCTGGCACTTGCTGACGCTTACCTGACACTTTAGCACCGCCGTATTCCCCGTCATCACGTACTCGTCGTGCACCTGGACCGTGTACTTCTGGTTGACGACTGGAACGAATTAAAAAGCATATTTTTTATGTAAATTGCTCGAGCTTTTATCTTCTATCGTGGGAGGAGGGCAATAGAGGAGGGCAAATGTTTCTGAATTATTGCGCCTAAGCAGCGTTGACACAAGTCAAGGTTCAAGGGCACACACCGGAACTGAACGGGACGGAACGGAACGGAACGGAACGTAACGGAACAGAGCAAACAAATTACGTTTAGACCCCTGTGCCATTGGCTTTTATTAGCCAAAAGGTTATTTTCGTATTTGGCTTTGGTCTGGAGTTTTTTTGTCTGTGTATTTTCATTTTTAATGTCCATAAAAAGGGCTACGACAGCAGCAAAAATATGTGTGGCACATTAAATTCCGGCTTTTGCCCCCAGCCGCACTCCCTCAGCTGGGTCCAACATTTTGTGACACTTAACAAAAGTGTTGCCGTTTGTCAGGCAGGCAGGCAGGCAGGCAGGCAGGCTGGCAGGCTGGCAGGCTCTCGTACGGGGGAAGGTCCGCGGGGGACGGTCGACAAGGTCGGTAAAAAATTGGATTTGGCAATTTGAGTTAAAGATTTTTTGTTCTGTTGGCCTTTCTCCGCTGTCCAATGCCGAGCGCTCGGCTCCAAATTAAGAATGACAAGGATCCCCTAACAATGGCACAAGCGAGCCAAAGGCAGGCCACAGTGGTTTAAGAATCAATGAAAGCAGGGTTTCAGAGGGAAGCTGGGAAACTTTTTACAGTAGAGTGTTTCTTGGGAATAACTTTTAACAGGTAAAGAACTATATAGCTTCGCCTCAGTTTCATAGGTCTCAGATATTTCAATGAACAACGAGGGGGAACTTTGTAAGTAGCTGCTACGGCCGCATCTCTTCATTTATACGAAAAATGGATACAAAATTTGGTTTCTCTAGCTTTTATAGTCTCGTAGAGAATGACGATATCTAGCAGGCTTCCGACTCATTTTCCTTCTCTCTCTCCCACACACTCTTCGTGGTGAAATGTGTGCGCCCTCTGGCGGAGGGGAGCCCTACTGACTGAGTATCGGCTATAAAGGTAGAGTCGCAGCCGTAGCTGCGGCTCACACCGTTCCTCCTCGTTTTTTTTCTTTTTCCGGACCAGTGTCCACCTTGGTCCATGATTTTGCAATGCGTTCCGAGCATTCGGCGGCTCCAGAAGCTGCCGGTTGATGGTTGATGGTTGATGGCTGATGGCATTTGGAAAATTAATTAAGACGGACAAAGGCAATTTTCAACTGTTGTGCGTAGAGTGCGTTCCATTGTTCAAGCACTTCGTTCAAAGGGGGGCTCTAATAGTAAATAGATTAGGGCAAATCTCGCCCCGCAATCCGTCAGTGCCCCAGTCCCCATTTCCCTAGATCCTCGACTACTCCCATTGGAAATCCGAGTACTAAATTTGCATGGCTTGGCCATTTTTTCGGTTTTTGTTCCTGGTTTGTGGCATTTGGTTGGCGTAACTTTAAGATTCTCAAAAATTGGATAAAAGTTTAATTTGAAAAGTTGTTGTTATTGTCCGCATTCGACTCTGTTGCCGTTTTATTTTTTGTTGGTGAAACTTTGTGACAACATTTTATTATAATTCCTCTGGCCAATGCTCCTGCTACTGCCACTGCCACTGCCACAACTGCTGCGCTGTTCTGCTATTTCCAGTGTAGTTTAGTACAATTTTGTTGTTTTATCTTCATTATTTGTATTGAAGGGAGTCCTGAGTCCTGAGTCCTGAGTCCTGAGTCCTAGCCTAGAGCTGTAGCTCTCGCCCCAAGCCCCATTCCTTCTTACGATACCTTATACCCTTACAGCCTGACAATTATTTCGGAATTTTTTAGAGGGCAATAGCGCTGAGATCTGCTCTTCAGTTTTTAAGCTGTTTAAGCTCCTAAGATCCGTGTACTACATATATCACATTTTACTTTCACGAACAATTGTTAAGCGGCGGTTGCATGGCTCTCATTTATACCGCATTTCGTTTAATAAATGTCGTCCGACTATATTCCATACAAATATCTGAACAATCGACCTTCAAGGGTATCAAATGCTTCGATCCCAAATGGCAGTCATGCTTTTCTTTCTTTTTTTTTTGGTGCAAAAGTTTTCTATTTTTAGCAGTGGCAGTGGCAAAGTTTTTTTCGCCTTTCATGTTGCATTTTGCATGAAAATTTCCAAACTGAAGGACAGCCCATGGAGTGTGGTATGGTGAGGCAGGACCAGAACCAGGACCCAAACAATGTTGCGCAGCAGCAGAAAAGGACAAAGAGACAGACTGAGAAGCAGACAGACAGACGGGACAGGAACAGGACAGCTGGGCAGGAAAGTAAGTATGAAAGCTAAGTTTATAGTCGCCGCAGCACAAACTAAGAGAATAGAGACCGAGAACGAGAACGGGAACGGGAGCGGGAACGAGAAAGAGAGAGAGAGATGCGCTGCACTCGGATTTTATGCGGAAATTCATTTCCGTTTTGTTTTTGTGTATGTGAAAGTTGTTCCTCCCATCTCCAAAAAACAAAAAACAAAAAAACAAACGAGAAAGGGATGTGGATTTATGCTTATGATGTGCCTGCCGGATGGATGCTTCCAGTCTTTCGCTGATTTTAAGCTATTGTGAGGATTTTCGTACTTATTTTTAGAAAGGACTCCGGGTACTATTAAATTATCATCTGATTGAAGTGAAACAGCGGCAGAACAGAACCTGACATTTTCCAGCGTATGCAAAACTCCTTGAGGTGCATATCCTGTTCGGCAGTCTGTCTGCTCATTGCTCGAGCAGCTCGAGCAGCTCGAGGGGCATCTTCAACAATGTGCATTCAACTAATTAGAAACAAATTACGCAGGTTTCATACACAAGCAGCCAGCGGCTGTGGCTGTGGCAGCCCCATGCAAAACTAAGGAAACTATGGAAACTTTTCTAGCTCAATCACAAAACTTTCCTCGCTCACACACACAAACACACACACGGGGACATAGTGAATCTTCCAAGGATTCAGTGGTATGCACCTTAGGCATAGATGTGTGTGTGTGTGTGTGTGTGTGTGCTTTTGTTTGATGAAATGCAAAAGTGCAGGGAAAAGTCAGCGCTGAAAAGTCGTGTTGCTGCGGCAACTTTGTGGCTCCCAGCATCCATTCATCACTGTCAAGAAAAGTTCTCTACTCCTTCCCTCTCCGAAGATGAGTACGAGGATGAGGACGAGGACGAGAATGAGGATGTGTTCCTTTTGGCCTGACAAAACCAAATGCCAGCAATTGCGTTTAAGCTTGAGCTGAATTATATATAGGGGGGGAATTTGTCAAGAGTTTTTGCCTCAAAGTTGCGCTAATTACGAAAGGCAACAAAAGGCAGGTCCTGCGCCACATCAACTTAAGCGCCGGCAATTAAATGTGGCAACGCGATGGCAGGGTCCCACATTAGCAACAAAATTACTGGCCATGGCCCTGGTCCGGGCCCTCTACTGCTAGTCCCAGTCCTAGTCCTAGTCCGTGGCCATCGCAGATCGCAGATTCCCTCCAAGAACTTTTCCCCAAATTAGGCAAAACGTTTTGCGCCAAATCTACGCGCTGTCAAATTGTTCAAGCGGAAAGCTCTCCACGAGACACCCTCCACGCAAAGGAATGTGGAGAAAGAGCGCTAGGCATTTGGGGGGGTGGAGCGGCTGAAACAATTTCTAGCACACATAAAAACGAAGGAAAAACAAAGACTGCAAAGGAGACAGAGAGCCAAAGAGAGTGAGGGCTGAAGGGTGAAGGGTGAAGGGTGAACGGTGAAGGATGAAGGGGAGACCGCAAATAAAATAAGCCAGCGGACATGGACATGGCGTATACGTAACGTTGCAGAGTTAGCTGTTGAAAAATGGCTGCCGGACATTTTGCCGGAACTTTTGCATGAAAAACCCTACGCATGTGTGTGTGTCCGCTTGTGGGGCCAGTGTGTGCGTGAGTGAAACTCTCTCTATCTTAGATTTTTTTGCGGCTGCGACTTTGTGCTATTTGTTTTGCTTTGAGCTGACTTCTCTTTGGTCTCTCTCTCTCTCTCCCTTTGGTTCTGTCTTTATCTGTCAGGATTCCCCTTTTTTTTCGTCCATTCCTGGCCAGTGCTACTCCTTCTCCTGCTCCTGCTCCCTCCCATCCTCCTGTTAATTAAAGGCCATCCCCCAAAACTCAAGTGGGCCCTTTGAGGATTAGCCTTTGGTCTCTGGCGAAAACACCCATTTATATGGCATATCTTTTATGGTCATTGCTAATTGTTGTTGGTTCCATTGCTATCCCTAGAACCATTTCTCTTGCTTTCTTCGCTTGAAATGAAAGCCCAATGAGCCGCAAAATCTATGCGACATGTGATGGCAATCAAAATGATTGCGCCGCCGGGTCTCCCCAGAGTTCAGAGTTCATTAATGCAGTTTAGCAAAAGAATAGGCAAAGTTTTTGTGTGAGCCAGTGGGGCTAAGGCAGCGGGGCTAGAATGGGGGGCAAGAGTAGAGTTGGTTTGGGATGTAAAAAGGAAAGGCTATGGTGATTTGTACCCACGAAAGTACGCATAGTTGACCTATATCTTCGGTGAGTTGTGTTTAATGGATGAGGAAAGAGCTTAAGACGGACCCTATGGATCCAAAAACGATCTCCACATATCTGGATTTGCGGCTATAACATACGCCACATACCCGCTCCAAAATGCAGTGTATAAGCTCCCCTCATCCAGTCGAAGTCAATTCTCACACACTAAGGCGCCAAATTAGCGTCGAGCACTACATTTTTTTCCACATTTCCCCGAACATTTTTCGAGGAAGAAAAACTGGAGGGCAGTGCCAGGCAGGCGCCTGGTCGACAGGCATTTGCCAGCAGCAATAGTAATTAAAACTTGCGTTGACTGCTTTTAGGCGTTCCACAGGGAAGGAGAGAGGAGGACGGAAATTGGGCGCAGGACGTGCGACGTGGGGCTGGGGCTGGAGCTGGAGCTGCCGCTGCCGGGAGACGGAGGCCAGCGCGAAAAACTTTCCAATTAGGCCAAAGTTTTCCCCAGCAACAACCACAACAAGCGACAGAAGCGATGAAAGCCAGAAAACTCACTTCGTCAGCACAAATCAACTTTCAGTGGCTGTAAATTCACGAATGTTCGTTCGTTCGTGTTGTGTGTGTGTGTGTGTGTGTGTGTGTGTATTTTTTCCTAAATTAATTAAAATTTATTTCGACTTACCGCCGCGTACATGAACCTCCCGACTGAGGACAGTGCCCACGAGATTGCGGAGCTTGCATCTGCAGGCAGGATTCCAGAAAGCAGAAAGCAGAAAGCAGAAAGTGGAAATGGATAGAGGGTAGAGGATAAAGGATAAAGCATTAAGGATTAAGCACATTTTGCCACAAAATGGTAATCAATACACGAGTAGTCGAGCATTACTTACCTGTAGACAGTGGCATGGACCTCGTGGCGATACTTTTCGGCGGTGAAGGGATAGAACATCATGCTGCCATTCGATAGCTGGAATACCATATCCTGCTGGGGGGGTATGGGTGTCCACTCCACCTGGAAACAAGCAGAGAAAGGAGAGGCATTTGTTTGTTGTGTTTGCTGCTCTTGTTCTGGTTTTTGTTGTTGTTGTCGGCCTGTCAATTAACTTGGAAATGAGCAGCAGGAGAAGGGAAATGTGGCACCACTGCCATGCATAATTAAACAGCAATATTAAGATGGGAAGATGGGACGATGGCAAAATGGAGGGCCAGGTGGGCAGGAGGGCAGGAGGGCAGGAGGGCAGACGGGGTTCTTACCTCTGGCGGTGGACTGCCATGGCCGGAGCACTCTATGAGGCCTCCCGAATTATTTGAGAACTCGACGCGATGCGGTGGCTCATGGAGAAATATCGGTCCCTGCAGATCCAGTCCATTCACAATTTGGCTCGTCTCAGCTGCACGGAGAAAGCAATGAGGAGGAATGGCGAGAAATGAGAGAGAAATTTCAGTTAATTTTAAATTTTTAATTAAATGTGGTGGTTCTTTTTGTTGGGACAGGGTAGGCGGACACGGGGATGGGGATTGGGATGGAGACTAGGACTGGGACTGGGACGCCGCCGTGCCGCTCGAGCGACCAAAGTTAATTTCAATTTTTGTTAGACCAAAAAGTTTTGCGCCCCGAAAATTAAGTACCAGTCGATGCCAGCGGCTCTCTGGCTTTCACTGGCTTTCTCTACTGGTAGATGGCCTTCTCTCTGGCTTTTGGGCCTGGCCTAAATTTTAATGAGCTATCGTCGTGGACCACAACAAAGGCTCTGGAGACAATTGCTTTTTACCTGCCGGCCATTGTGTGGCTGCCGGCTGTCGAGCAGCTTCTGACCACAGAAACCCTCCTGTAATTGATTCGCCCGTGTGGCAAGCATTGCATAATTTTTCGGGCATGCTTTAAAATTGCTTTTGATGCGGCTTTTATATTTTATTTATTATTCACAAGGCCCCTGGGGGAGGCTGGAGATGGGAGAAGCTCTGGACTCTGGACAGCTTAAGGCTTTGTCTTCTGTCCGGAATTTCCACTCGGAGCCACAGTGGAGCCTCTAACGACGGCGACGGCATGAATAAGTCACGAAGCAGCAGCGCAGCAGAAGATCTTTGTTTCCATTCTCCAAAGAGAGAGGCAAGTCACATGGTCGCATGGTTCTCAGAGTCGTGGTGTCCTGGTGTCCTGGTGTCCTTGTGGCAGCCGAGCCGTCGCAGTGCATGCAACACAAAATTTGTAAGCAATTTTCAGTCCCTGCCCCTGCCGCTGTCCCCAGCCCATGCCTGGACGCCACAGTCGTGTAATAATATGAAAAATTGTTTTGTCAAAAAGGCATTAGGCGAGAGATAACGACAGCCGTGCTGCAAGAGGGATAGTGGCAAGGGGCACGAACCCCAAAGTGTAGCAAACTTTGTGCCACTTTCGTTGCGGAGGCTTCTGCTGTCAACTGCAATGCCCAAAGGATATGCGCCGCAAAAACTGGGGGGAAACGGAAAAGCTGGGGGAAAAAGAAAAGCAAAATGTTTGTGGCAAGTAAAAAGTGTTGGCCGCAAGTTGTAGGATGTGCCACATGACGACGACGGGGGAGCGCATTAAATTTGCAGTTTTAGTTTTTAAGTCACTTAAGATAAAGTTTTTCCACTAGCCACTCCACTCCACTCCGCTCCACCTTCTTCTTCCAGTGGAAAAGTGGGAAAGTGGGAAAGTGGGAAAACTTTCCACCGCCAGACACGCTCTAATGAAAATTTAATTATCCATCGAGAGAGATGGGATGTCTTTTTATTTCTATATAAACTTAATGGCAAATGGCAAACGGCAAATGGGGGGAATGTATGGAATGCGGCGAAATGTGGTTGAGTCTTGAGTTGATTCGAGATTTGCAGGTAGGATTTCAATTAAAACTTTGTCTTAGGCGCAGAGACAAGTTGCAGCTAATTAGAGGGAGTTCGAGATGAGTTTTCCGCCTCAGCCGGGGAAAACAACTGGGGAGAACTGTCGTCGAAATGTCCCACATTTCAATGGGTCCCCAATGGGTAGGGGTTTGGTTCCTGCTGCCATCTACTGATGCCATCCACTACTGTTCTATCTACTGCTCCTGCTCTGCTCGATGATGATGCTCTGCCGCACAATGGCTGACTGATAAACTCAATGAGGCTGCCACATCTACCCCATCCCTGAATGCCACATCCCTCGATGCACTCTCCTTGCCATTTGTCAGTGTTGTCAATCAAAAGACAGCACCAGATACAAGGAGAGAGGGAGAGTTCGGTTCGGTTCGGTTCGGTTCGGTTCGGCTCGGTCCGGTCCGGTCCGATCCGGTTCGAGGCTACTGCTGGTGCTGGTGCTGGTGCTGGTGGAGCTGCTGGAAAAGCGGCAGCTTATTAATGTAAGTGCTGCGCACACTTCCCTTCAGCTAAAATCAATTACGCGCAAAAGAAATGTGTGCAAGACACAGAGGGAAATGACTGGAGAAGGGGCAGGACAAGTGGGAGAGAAAACTAAATGAAAACTAGCAATGCCAACGGCAGGCATTGCATCATTATCACGGATCATTAAAATTTCCCCGTGATGCTCTGAAAAGGAAGTGAAGGAAAGCAGCCCGCAGAGGGCTGAAATATAGCGAAAAGTGGAAGAAAAGAACAGTTGACAGACAGAAATGCAAATGAGCAGTGGCAGCCCCGACAAAAGAAACGCGACTCCGCCTTCGAAAAAGGTACACAGAGAAAAATAAAAGTCAAGTGGGGATTGCATCTCATCTCATCTCATCCCATCCATTTCCCCTACCCCCCATCCCCATCCCCATCCCCATCCCCATCCCCAAAAAGAGAAAAGAACTCCTTTGAGGGAACCCCTTCTTCGGGCCATCATTTGATTTCCCAAGTTTTCCCCAAGTGTATTACGGCCCGCCCTCTCTGCGACCGCCCCCGCCGACGCGTCCTGTTTAATTAAGAAGAAAATCAGTGCTAAATGAAAAACAGAAACAGAAAAGCAGTACACTCCTGACTACTCTGCTCCTGAATTTAATTCACATTACGTTGTCGTTTCGTTCCGCTTTGGCTCTCTTGGCCGGGTCTAAACGAGTAGAAAATTCTTTTTGAAAAATGTTTGTAAACAATAATGAAGTTCTGCTGCTCTGCCGCTCTGCCGCTCTGCAGCTAAATCAGGAAAAACTTTTCCCTGCAAACACAATTTAAAGGCAATTTCCAGAAAGAGAAAAGCGTTTTCAAGAACAACAACAACAACAACAACAACAACAAAGGCAGCATTAAAGCTGATTTGCATATGCCGTGAGAGACAGTTTTCGCTCTGAAAAGCAAGGGCCTGACAAATAGACACGTTTCTCCCCATGGTCCTAGGACGTGGGACACGGGTACATTTGATTGAGTCAGCCGAAAAGAAGGCAACGTTTAGTATTAAGAGCGGCGCCGCTTTTAGAGCACCCCCACTGCATACTTTTCGGCTGACCCAGGACTTCTGGGGTTCAGAAGAACACGAAGAAGGGGAATCTCGGGACGTCTAGGGGCTTCCAGGGCGGAACCAGCGTAGAAAGAGTCCTACCTCTCTGGTTCAGGGGGCGCCTCAAGTGCACGCATTTTTCTGCTTAAAAGCCCCGACTAATGCGCTGTCGAAGGCTGAAACGGCAACGGCAACGGCAACGGCAACGATGGCGGATTCTTCATCTGTCTGTGTGCGCAACAAAGCGGAATACACGCCCTGAATGCGTGTATGCGGTGTGAGTGTGTGCAAGAGTCAGTATCTGTGTGCGAGTGTAAAGTGTATTTGCTTAGGTCAGAGTCAGAGGCACATCAGATGGTGGAGCACTGAGCTTCAGCAACTTGACTTTCGTTTGACTAAACAAGCTGGAAAAACAGGAAAATGACTCGAAATTGAGAACTTGAATGTGTTTTCAGAGACTTACACTGCACGAAAATAGGGGCATGCTTCGCTCCGATTGAATGGCAAGAAGCAAAGAATTGTATCTGGATTTTGCATCTCATTTGCAAAGTAGGAAAATAATTAAGCTGCGTTGCTGGTTGGCAACTTCGTTGTGGTGGGGCTTTTGTATTACGTGTTGCCTATGTGACACTTGCCACTTCCTCAACAACATCTCTCTCTCTGTCTCTCTCTCTCTCTCTGTCCTTAGAGCTCTTTTTGTGCAGCTCAAAAAGCCAAAGTTATCAGCAAAAGATCAACGACAGCCTTCCTTGTCCATGCCCATGTCCTCGTCGAGGTTCAGGTCCTGGCAGCTGCAGGCGCTTTGTTTCTTTCCCATTGCCAGGCGACCAGGCGGACAGGCCGACAGGCGGAGAGACGGACGGGCGGACAGGCGGACTGCCATTGCTGATGATTCTGCTGCTGATTCGACTACTGGTGCTGGTTGCTCCTCCATCTCCATCTCCGTCTCCTTCTGCTGACTGTGACACTAAAGGACCTTCCTTCTTTCATTCTGCCTACTGCTTGTTGATGTTGCTGTTTCAGCTGCTGTTGCTGCTGATGATGAAGCTGATTATGCTCTGCATGCTTTGGACTTAAGCTCCTGGTTGCTGGCTCCTTCTGCAGTGCCTTGGACAATGCTGCCAGGTCCTTGCACAAAGCCCAAACAGGCCCCAGACCCTCTGCTGCTGCAGCCCTGTTTTTGTTTCATAAAATAGCAGTCGGCAGAGCCAGAAGCTGCATAATCTTGGCCTCCTGCTGCTGCGATATGCAATGTGACGAACTGCCAGGACTCCTGCCCCCCTCAAACGCTTCCTTGCCCCACGTCCACGCCCATTCCTTTCATGCGCTGCCATAACGTGACATTCGAGGTCATTCACATTTCGAGGGCGTGCTGTTGAACTTGGTGTGAAGAGGGGAGGCGGCCCGGGAGCCAACACAGGAGCGGACTCTAGCCTCTGAAGGAAATCGACACGATTCTTAGAAGATCTTTGACAGGTCAGAGGCTCTCTTCCCTTTCAGAAGCGGAGTATGCCAAGGAAGAGGCTCTTAGGGGAAAACTAAAGGGTTCCGGAAAGCTATTAATGGCGCAGAATCTTGGGAAAACCCAATTGAGTCAGCATTGAGCTTTGAGAGGCTTTCCATCGAGCAGTCCCCTCCTGAGGCACCAATCAAATACAACTCCTGAAGTAGCAATATCTAAGATCTAAGTTTTTTTCTGGGAAGAAACTCTCTTAGACCCATTCCGCTCCTGGCTTTTTGCTTGGCTCGGCTGCGCTTTGCCAAGATATTTCTTTCATCCCCGGCTACTTGTGCATTTGTTTAGCTGGTTTTGCGGGCGAGTCCCGTCCCGTCCCGTCCCGTCCCGGGTCTGGCTTTCGGTTGCTAAATGCCGTGACACATTAGACAATGAGGATCTCTAATTATGGCTCGAAAACTGCAATTAACATTTGATCCTTATGCTGCTCCCAGTGCCTGGTGCTGGTGCTGGTCCGTGGTGCTGGTCTCTTCTCCTCCTGCCCTGCCTGCACTGCCTGCACACCTCTCCTCTGGCGAGTGCGTGTGTGTCCTTTGGAGCAACCTCTTTTGTGTGTGCTCCAAAGTGTCGGTCCACGCCAGTGGCAGAAGTTTCACAAATGCTCCTGGTACGGTACTCGTCCTCCTTCTCCTTCTCCTTCTCCTTCTCCTTCTCCATGTCGCTGTCATCTCGGCATGGAAAACTTTTGCTGTTGACTTCGTTTCTTTGAGACCGCAAGCGGCGGCGGGGCATTAACAGCACAAACACCATGCAAAAACAAAAGTGAAACGTGTGGCT